>NC_053028.1:706580316-706880316 GCF_003073215.2 Triticum urartu
TCAAGGGCAAGAACAAGTAGCCGAACAAAGTTCGATTGACAAAGATCTTCAAATTTATGATGCACGAAATCAAGAAGAAAATTGTGACATGGTGTTGGGAAGTCATCCAGAAGCAAAGCACAATATTATTCATCATATTCAATCATCATGCTCTCCCAACATATTTGAAGAGGTATGTCTAGCAAGTAATTTACCTATTTTCAGATTTGGTCACAACTTTATTGTTGATGCATCTATTAGAAAAATTCTAGTAAGTAATTTTCGAAGACCAATGAAGAAGGGCAATTTACTTGTTAGCAAAAAAATTGTTACTAAGCATATCGGCCAATATATTGCACCATTCAGAAAGACCGATAGTGAAAAATTATTGCATCCAAGGCTTTCCCCATTGCTTTATCTAAAGCTCATATCTAATTGGGTAGCTTTGCTTATTTCGTACTTGGCTTGCACTTGGTCTCAACTGAGACATGTATGTTCTAAATATCTTTGTTTCAGAAATTTAAGGCCAAGGTTAAATTCTATTGCGAAAACCGATGCTAATATAATATCTTATCCAAAGGCATCGGAGATAGAGTGGAAAACACAATGCATAGCCGAATGGGAAGATTCCAAATCTGAACCATTCGTTTGCTTACCTCCAAAGCCGTTCACACAGCAAGATCGGCTAGAAAACAAGAAGTATACCTTCAATTCAAGCATGTGTGATCAAATATTTGATTTGTTGCTGAAAAATAATTATATTACA
Organism: Triticum urartu; assembly: GCF_003073215.2. Lineage (NCBI taxonomy): Eukaryota > Viridiplantae > Streptophyta > Magnoliopsida > Poales > Poaceae > Triticum > Triticum urartu. The sequence goes on from NC_053028.1 coordinate 706,581,062, forward strand.
ATCCTTGATCACCATGTTAAGCCATCAATCCAAGGACGAATGTATTGTAAGTTGCATGATTCATTCAAGCATAATTTTGAAGATTGCAACATGTTTCATCAAATAGTTAAATCGGCCATTGAAAAAGGACGATTGAAGTTTGTTGAAACACCAGGAGATGACCGGTCTATTCCGATTGGTCCCGATGGCAAAAAGTTTTTGCATCAGCTACTTCAAGCTGATCCATCTAAAGAGAAGGTAAAAACTGCAGGTGATGGGATCAAGCTTTCAAGTAAAGAAGTAGTTGAAGATCACAATGAACATGAACTTGAGGGTGAGAATTCCATCGACGCTACAATGAAGACGCTAAGGACTGGGGGGCAACAAGGAAATCCAATGATCGATGAAAGCAAACCAAACGAAAACAAAGGCCGAAATAAGCGCAAGTGTAAGAGATCAAAAATCACCTTCGCTGAACTATTGGATAAATATCAAAAGAAGAGTGAAGAGAAGAATGCTTATCGGCCAAATCATGCAAAGAAACCAAGATCACCCCCAAGGCGCAAATATGAGGATCGGTATTGGCAAAGTGAGCATTTTAATGCAACATATTCATATCCTTATTTTGGGCCCCCAATGCCAATGCCGTGGATGCCTCCCTATGCTCATGTAGATCCATATCCATCATGGGACAGGTATGATACAAGGGCACATTCTCCATCTTATTTTAGACCATCTCATCAATATTATGCAGCTCCGAGAAGATCAACACTTGAACAATCACATGTTAAAGACCGTTTCAATCGTAAGGAATCGGTCCGGAGCTCAAAGAAGAAGAAAGAGGTGGTCAAACAAGTGTACCGTGTTAAAAGAGATGGTCGTAAGAGTGCAACTTCAGATTTGATCTCAAATGAAAAAGAGCCAATTAATGTGTTGACATTGGCTACTAAAGGCAATGAGACGAAGCAACCAATTATCAAGAGTCAAAGTGCCAAATCTGAAGAAAAGAAGTTGACAGTGCACAAGGTAAAACAAGAATTGCCATTGCTTCAAACAAAATCACAGCCGGGGTGCCCACTCGGTTTATCGTATTGGCGAAAGAAGGAATTACAAAAACTTAGTGCACAAGAGCTGAAAAAGAAGAACATGGCATGGGTTCCCAAGAGGAGCAATCAAAATAAAAATGATGTGCAGCCTTCTATTGCAACAGGTGTTATAAAAGTGAAGAAAGAGAAGGATGGAAACAACAAACAATTAAGCCGAAGGCGTGCATCACAACACCGGAATCTTCAGTTAGCACATCATCCATTTTCTTCAACCATGCCATTGATGCGTTTGACATGGAATTCATCCCTAGGTATGATCAATTACCCTCCATGGATTTATTTTGATCCATGGATGCAACATAATTTTCTATATCATGAGAGGGTATTACCAAATCACTATACATTTGGGTAGTTACAATTTTGTTGCTAATACAAAGGGGCCGAAATATTTTATTGCTATTTCATTTGTTTATTTCGGCTATACATACTTTGGTGGGTGAATGCTACATGGACCTCATTGTAATGGCCGATATTTATCTATCGCCCTGAGAATATATCTAAGAATGGCCGGTGTGGTATTCTAACATCGTCCTTAGTTTGAGTAGAGATTGAGATAAGTGCTTGCAAAGGAATTTGTCAAATTGATGCCATTGAAGATATTATGCATAGACCAATTCACCGAAATTGCAAAGTGAACTTATGTTTTGATTGGGTGTGCTTTGGCTTATTAGTATTCAGAATTTTCGTAAGGCCAAATCATGTTTGATTTTATTATTGAGCATCATATTGACATCATGCATAATATTGATTTTAGCTTGATCTCTCTAGTACCATGGAGATTATATATTGATGGTTAAATTTGTAGCAATGGCCAAGGTGTTGGTGTTGTTTATATATCTCCTTATGGTGCTATTTTGTGAAGCCTCATGCTGCTTAAAATATTTATGCACAAATGATCAAAGCCGAATATGCATTGTTATTCGGATTGGAGCTTTTACTCGCTATAGGTGCTATACATATTGAGACTTTCGGTGATTCGTTATGAGTAGTGCAACAAATATCCAAGGTTATCAATGTTTTGACGAATCACTTATAGTTTATCTTGGGGTATGTCTAGGTGCAAAATTTACCTTGGGTTGCTTCAATATTTCTCATATATCTAGACATGAAAATTGAAGAGCAAATGAGCTGGCGCAACAAGCATTCGGCTACCATGTTGGTTATGGTGTATTGCACATCTATCAATAGCCGATGCTTGATCTCACCGACATAGGTAAGGCCGAACCAAAGCCCATTGCTTCGGCCACTAATGAAATTTGTATGCAGGTGAAAGAAAGGATTAGAGGGAGTTCATTCTTGATTATCTGCAAAATCCTAGCAAAAGGGTGAACGATATGGTTCGGAGGATGGTTTTGATCTATGGAACCTTATCACCGGATTGTTATAGAAGTTGAGAAGTTTTTCACCCAAGTTTGCATCAAGAGGTTCAAACAAGCAATGGCCGATATATACTTATGATTCTAAAAAGATGCAAAATGGCCGATGGAGTGTTGACATCGTCCTTAGAACCAACATGGTACACGTTATTTTTCGGCACGCTAGCTATGCCGAAAAACAGGGGGGCATGTGTTGACGCTCAAAATTGGCACAGTCATAAAATTAGCATAGGTTATATCAAGACCAATTCAAACTTATGATTGGAAGTCACCTTGGAATGTCTCTCTTCGAGAAGATCAAGATGGATATGAAGATGGTCCAAAACGGAGTTCGGACTCAAAAGTTATGACAAGTTCAGAGATGCTTATGTTGATACCAGAGTAAAGAAATGCATAAAACTCAATCAATATGGCCTCTGATGGAAACTGTTTCAACATGAAAATTGTGCGTCTCGTCGAAACGATAGATTTTGATATAAAAATCATCTTAATCCGAGTTCATATGCAACCTGTGGAGACAAAATAAGGTCAGAAACAGAAGCTGCAGAGTCATTTCGGACCAACCGAGTTGATTGACTCGGTGAGACCGGGTTGATCCGAAAAATTATAGAAAGTTACAGAAAGTTTGCAACGTTCACTCGGTGGGACCGAAAAAACCAATCTGTGAGACCGAGATTGATCCGGAAATTGCCAAAGATTCCTGTCCGAGTTAGGTTAGGGTTTTTGATGTTTTGGACGGAATTTTTAGTCCTTTTCTTGTATGGAAAGTACAACCGCCTCATAAATAGATGAGAGGTGACGGTCGATTAAACAACACACAATCGAACACATCAATCTATCATCTTTTACCTTTACCTTTATCTCCCTCCCTTGTTCTTCTTCTTCCTCGTTCTTCGTTCGTTCTTCTTGTTGCAGGGCGACGAACCTCGAGGCCCTAGGGGCGATCAGGTCGACCTAGGGCAGCCCATAGCCGCCGCGCGCCCTGACGGGGTCCCTCCCGGGCGCGTGGGGGTTTCGGGTCCTCAAAAGCGCCCGCCGGAATGCTTGCGTGCCGCGCTTCCGGCCGGGTCTCCTTCGACGTGAGTTGTGGTGCATCACCCTCGGCGTTGGAGGTACACGGTGACGTGTTCGTGTGCGAACACATACTTAATTATTGGAAGATCATGTATTGAATTATTTAATAATGGGATTTACGACTAAACCACTCCTATTTAATATGGGCCGCCGGAGCTCGAGCATGCATGGTCCGTCCGCAGCCAAACCCTTCTCGTATTAACAGACTTTCCAATTTTCATCCGTTTTTCAGGCAATCTCGGGTCGAACTGAGTTTCCGGATCTTGGGGTGGATGGACGGCGGTGTTGGTGTGTGCCCTGCGAATTTCTTATTTTGACAACGCTGGTAAAAAGACTAGATTGTAACAATGAGAAAGGCCAATAGAGAAAGAGTGATTGTGTTGTATTTGTTGCTATGCTGACAGATAAGAGGAAAAACGGCTTGTAAGGTCAGTGGAGCAAAGTTGTAGTATGTATTAATTCTATTCAAACGATGCATTAGCTGTTGCCCGGGCGCATGGTTTTATGATAAGATTTGAACCGCCTAGCCAAGTCTTCGCTACCGTGTCTCGAGGATCTGGAACGTACTGCAATCTTGTTTTACCACTCTGTATGGTAATGCGCTCACCCCAAGAATGGATCGATCTCAAACTAGTCATCTAAGCATGTGAGCTTTAGACTAGTCACAGTGGGAGTAATTTCAGTAAACTCAGCAAATTTACTTATGTGACAATGAGTTAACGAGGAGAGAGGTAGTTTGAGTAACTTAGCTAATTGCTGTAACATTACATGTCCCAATGCAATATGAGTCTATAACCTAATTAATGAAGTTTTGCATGTTACCATACTTATGTTACTACCCACTATGAAGATAGTAACATAATCTAGGGATATGAGTATGTTACTCTCCACTATGGCTAGTCTTATCGAGCTAGTTGAACCAATATAATCCACACATGAATTTATCCACCTATCTAGCTAGGGATCTGTGGATCTACGTGATGAGCTCCGGTACTTACTAAGATCCTTCCAATGCTTCACCTTATACAGGTGCTAAGGCTGCCATGTAGGTAAAAAATCTGATGTGACAAGGTAATAAAAAAGAGAAAGATGAGTTTGGTGACCCCAGAAAGAACCAATGCCAAGCGCGTGAACCTAGGCAAAAACAATTAATGAAAGAAACCCATCAATGCTACAATAGTTTAGTTACTAAAGCATTAAATGAGGGAAGCTTAGCACCAACAAGTGAAGCACCTATACATTGTGAACATTAGTTGCTAAACTTTTTAATATGCTTAGCACCTTATCTAAGCACCTATGTATTGAAAGTGGCCTAAATGAGCTCCATCTGTGGATCCACGTGACGAGCTCCAATACTTACTAAATGAGCTCCATCTGTGAGTAGAAGGTAAAGACATCATGCATACAATAACAACAAAAATCATTGCGTGTAAAAATCCTATAGGTTTGTCTACCACATCGAAAAGTTTACGTGGCTTCTTTCAAAGACAAACAGAGAACAAGTAAGGGAAGGGGTCCACGGAAGAGATGAAGTTGAGGATAAGGCATATGTGGGGTTGGGGAAAGATGTGCTAGTTGTTGCCTTTTTTAGAGGTAACCTTGGTACTCCTCTGCAGAGTTTGACCTTCTGACTTGGTTGTATAAATACCCATCTGCGCCCTAGGTGCACGGACATCGTCTCCTCTGCATCCTCCTCCTAGCCTGCTCCTTGGTGCCCTAAATAATGGGTAGACTCCTCGCCAGCCTACTGTGCTTTCTACTGGTATGCCCTACCGTTTTCTGTTCCTAGATCTGACACGTACCTACATACTCATGCTGTCATGCAATAACGGTTAGCTAAAACTATAGGGTGTATGAATAAGATTTCCGTATTTGAAAACATGGTGCATGCAGGTTGCATCCGTGGAGCATGCAGCTGGGGCTCCGACTCCGGAGCAGTACTGGAAGTCTGCTCTTCCCGACACTCCCATGCCAAGCTCCCTCTCTCAGCTCCTGAACACCTCGTCGGCGAGCGTCGGCGAGCATCGGAAGCCCCGGGGAATCGCGGTCGGCATTTGGGCGTTCCACTATTTCGACCATTACGACGCAACGGAGACGCACTTGCTGCACATGACCGACGATCCCGCCGCCGCGCTCTTCTTCCTGGAGAAGGACCTGCGGATGCACACCAGCCGGAGGAAGCTGACCAAGGTCCTCCATTTCATGGCCACCTCGGGCGCTGGAGAGCGGTTTTTACCGCGAAGCGAGGCCGGCGCCATCCCGTTCTCCTCGGGCGAGGTCCCTGAGATCCTCAGCCGCTTCTCCGTGATGCCGGACTCGGTGGAGGCGGCGGAGATGGCGCGGACGCTGCATGTCTGCGAGGCTCCGGCTGCCGAGGGCGAGAAGAAGTGGTGCGCCACGTCGCTGGAGTCCATGGTCGACTTCACCACGTCCAGCCTCGGGACCAGCCACGTGAGGGCCGTGTCCACCGTCGTCGGCAAGGAGGGAACGCCGAGTCAGGAGTACACCCTGACCGGCGTGAAGCGCGCCGGTACTGACCAGCTCGTGGTTTGCCACGCGGAGCCGTACGCGTACGCCGTGTTCGCGTGCCACCTGACGCGGGCGACGAGAGCCTACACATTGTCGATGGTCGGCGAGGACGGCACGGCGGTGGAGGCCGTCGCGGTGTGCCACGCCGACACGGCCGGCTGGAACCCGAGGCACATCGCGTTCCAGGTGCTCAATGTAAAGCCCGGCACGGTGCCGGTGTGCCACTTGGTGCCGCAGGACCACGTCGTCTGGACCCGCAGCCTTACGTTTGCTAGCTATTTGTATGTCTGAGTCTGAGTTGGTTTCATTCTAGCCTCGCTCTGTGCCGATACACACTGATACTAGTAAAGAGAGTGAGAAATACTCCCTCCGTCCCAGTAATATAAGAGCGGTTATATTATGAGAAATGTCTAACAGCTCCCGGGTGCCCCTACACCCTTATAAACAGTAAATTCATAAAAAATTGAAAAACTATTAAAAAATCTAAAACTTTCAGGGATCAAAGATTATCAAAGGTTTGATGTTCCTGCAAAGTTTCAGCAACAAATAACCTTCATGGAGCCCTCACAAAAAAAACAAAATCACTGCTAAAAAATGTACATAAACTTTGAACAATGATTTTGTTTTTTTATTTGAGTGCTCTTCGAATGTTATTTTTAGCTAAAACATTGCAAGATCGTCAAAAGTTTCATGATGTTCGATGTCCCAAAGTTTCAGATTTTTTTTTATTTTTCTGAATTTGTTTTGAATTTGCTGTTCATAAAGGGTGTAGGGGCACCCGGGTGCTGAAAATCATGTCTCTTATATTATGGGACGGAGGAAGTAGCTACGAGTCGGTGGCTACAGCTATTTGGATGGTCGTGTCCCTGTCACGCCAGATCTTTGGTCTTCTATTAAAACCAATGAAAAATATGCAGACGCTCACATTCACACACACACACTCATCCTACGCGTATACAGTACTAGTACGTGTTAGACCGTCTCCAATATTGACTCACAAATTTGCTCTCACATTCGTCCTTGAGAGGAGGGGGGAGGAAGGAGAGTCCGCGAACACAGATACGGGAGCCGGTCATCCAAAGCTATGAGCATACATCCGGTCCCTTTTTCTAAGTCTGCATATTCAAATAGCCGCATATATATACTAGAAAATTTCAATTTTTCAAATGCAGCAGCAGTTCGAATATCACATTCCGATATTGTTTGCCACTTTAACCATGCACAGATGCTCAATCAGATCTTCTTTCAGTTGCTCGATGCCGAATTTGATGATACATTTGAACAAACTATTCAAATGTGGCCGGATTAGGTCTTAAAGTTTGATAGGATCATCCATGTTCTTAAATTCTATAGCTACGGCAGCATCCTTACCTTGATCCTCCATGATCATGTTGTGAATGGTCACACAACATGTCATCACCTTCCACCTGGTCTCTGATACCATTATTTAGCAGGTCCTCGAATAACTGAAAATGGGCCCGCAGAACTCTAAATCTCTCTTGACATCCTTCCTAACTTACTGGTGGTTGGGTAACTTTGTTTGGAGAAATGCATCGTCCTTAATTACTACTCCCTCTGTAAACTAATATAAGAGTGTTTAGATCACTAGTTTAGTATTCTAAACACTCTTATATTAGTTTACGAAGGGAGTATTACATTAAAAATTAAAATTAAAATTTTGGTACAGAAAAAAAAGATAAGGTTTCTTCTCGTAATATTTTCAAATGTGCTGAAGCGCAAGTCGCACACGGCCATCTGAACAGAGCTACGATGGTCACCACCGAGTAGGCCGCAACGCTCAGTGAACGGCTCTGTGCCGTCCGCGAGGCCATCCGACACATCTGAGACGAAGGAGTTGAGGAAGGGCGGCGAACACCGGGCACCGGCAGGACCGAAGCTGGTGGTTGTAAGGCTTATTTCCCAAGTGAAGAAGCCGATCAGGCGAGAGGGCAGGCATCCAGCTCCAACCTTCTCAATCCCGCAACGTCGGAGGAAGGAGCGGTCTGCGATAAGAGCGCACCACCCCTTGCTCATTGCAGCGCAGCGAAACATGGCGGCCCAAACGATGGACACACGAAAGAGTATCTCCAGCATGACATCATCCGGGAGCAGGCCGTTGCAGCATCTTCCATGTTGGAATTGATCTACGACAGTTACGAGTGTGTACTTCAAGCAGTTAGCAGGCGCTGGATGCTCGCTCCCCTGGCCTCAAGTGTGGTGTGACCGGCTGACCTATCAGTGTTCGTTTGGGGAGGTTTTTTGTGTTCGTTTTCCTTGATCTCTGTGTTTATTTTGTTCGGCTCTTCTACAGTTTGGGGAGGTTTTTTGTGTTTTTATTCTGTTTTCATTGTTTGGGGTCGGGTTTTCTTGGTTTTTTCCTGCTTTCTTTTTTATTTTCTCTTGTGGTTTTCTTTTGTTCTTGTTTCTTCACCATTTTTCTTCCTTTTTTTCCTTCTTCGTTATAGCTCGGTTTTCTTCACCTGTTTTCATTGGTTTTTTTTCTTTACACTAATAATAATGTACATGCAATGCATGTTTATATTAGGTAGAATATTAGTTGCATGTTATATTAGGTAAGATATATCCGTTGCACGTTGGTATTTGATAAGATATCAATTACTTTTTCACGGGAATGGTACGATATTAATTACATGACAGATTTCAAGGGATAGTGTTGAGTCAAAACATGTTTATAACGGCCGGTTTGGGTCTGCCCATTTGGGTCTTTTTATATTGGTATAGATGTTGTTGGGTTTCCTTGTTTCTTTCTCAGTTTCTTCCATTTGTTTGCCTTTCCTTTTTGTTTCTCTGTTGATATTCATGGTTTTTTTTCTTCGGTTTTCTTAGTTTCTTTCTTACTTTTCACTGAATTTCTTCATTTTCCTTTGTTTCTCTCTTGGTTTTTACCTTTTTTTTTGTCAAAATGCATGATCTACATTTTTTTCCTAAATAAAAGTTTTTAATACATGCTCGGCATTTTTCAAATACACAGTGCGCAATTTTTTAATGAGAATAAACAATTTTTTCACACAATCTCTATTTTCCGTACACGTCAGAAACATTTTTATATACATGTTCAACATTCTTATATACAGAACTACTTTTTTACAATATTTTTTTGATGTTTACTTTTTATGTACATTGTACATTATTCGTATACATCGGGAATATTTTTATACCTGTTCAATATATTTAAAATACATGATCAACACGTTTTTCATATACATGATATATATTTGTATATATTTTTTGCATAAACTTTTTATGTATGTGAGATACATTTTTTCTGTACAGATTTAACATTTTTTCAAATGTTTTCTTAAGCAGCCGTGTTTCACGCTCGCCTGCGCCTTCAGGCGAGCATACCTTACGTCTCACATTAAGCGAGACATATGTGCTCTTGTTAGTAGGCCTTCCCTTTCATTTCTAAGATCCGTTACCATGTCTTCTATCAACTCGCGCTTTGTGTGTCATGCAGGGGTTCACGTCGGCCCATTTACAGCCCAAGGTATCACAAACAAAAACATTGTTAAGAAAAACATTGTTATAGACCACTGATGTCTACAGAATTATATCGGTTTTTGAGAACTAGACAAAATAATATATCGAACAAATTGATGGCCAGAAGTTCTTTCTTTTCCTTTTGCTAAGGAGTTGGTGGCCATGAAAATCTTAAGGAAAAAAATCCAAAACAAATCTTGAACTTACTCCCTCCGTCCGTGAATAAGTGTACATCTAGCTTTTGTCTTAAGTCAAAGTTTTATTACTTTGATCACCTTTCTAGAAAAAAGTAAAAACATTTATGGCACCAAATTAATATCACTAGATTCACTTTGAAATGTATTTTGATAATATATCAATTTGATGTCATATATGTTAGTACTATTTTCTATAAAGTTGGTCAAAATCTTAAAACTTTGACTTAGAACAAAAGCTAGATGTACACTTATTCACGGACGGAGGGAGTATAGATGAAAGCTAAATTGAACCCTAAACCCGCAATCCCTGAAATCAACACACCAAATTCATTGATTCCAGTTTATTTTGAACCTTGAGATCATTCCCAAACAGGGATCGCTAACGTGGCAGATTAAACCCGGGATTGTTGACTACTGCTGATGGAGAATTTTTTTCAGGCAAATTATCGTCGTTTCACACACCAGCGCGATGGGTCAGCCCATTAGTGTTCACGCCAGATAAAAATGTACGTAAGAAAAACAAAAGTGAGCTACAAGAATCGAAAACAGGCGCTAAAGCTGTCAGCGCAGCATCATAACCAGCAGAGTTAACGAGCATTAGTGTTTATTGGTCAATGCGACAAATTACAATAAGCTAACAGCATCGCCTGATCCTTAAAACAAATGCTAAACACTGTTTAAAAAAGTGAATATTTTTTAGAACGTGAATATTCTGCAATGTTTTGAACAAAAAAATTGAACTCGAACATTTATTTCAAATTTTGAAACGCGTACATTTTTTGAACGTACAAACAATTTTTGAAAATATAGGAAGTACTGCAGGGAACATATTTTTTAAACACAAACATTTTTTGGACTCGGAACATTTATTAAAAAACTGGGAGGTACTGTAGAGATATTTTTTTAACGCGAACATTTTCTCTGGCTCCTGAAAAAGATCTAAGATGGGCTAGTGGTTTTTGAATTTGCGAGCATTTATTTAAAACATGAATATTTTTTGAACGGCTATTTTTTTTAGAACACGAATAAATTTTAAAAACCTAGGAGGTACTGTACTTTTGGAAACACAAGTGTTTTTCTAACTTCGAACATTTTAAAAACTAGGAGGTACTGCAGCGAACAGCTTTTAAAAACTCAAAAAAATTCAAGTTTGTGAGCATATCTTTAAAACAAGAATGTTTTCCTAATTTGATATTTTTTTAAACCTAGACGTACTGTAGTGAATTTTTTGAATACACAAACATTTTCCGAACTTTGAACAATTTTTTAGATTATTTAAAAAAACTGAGAGGAAATTTGTGAGAATTTCCGTAAAGCACAAATATTTTTTAAAAGTCTCGAACAATTTTTGAAAACAGTAACATTTTCTCGAGGCAGCGATCAAAAGGAACAGAGGAACACACGACATAGTCAACGATCCCAGGGTTTGACTCGCCACGCCAATGAATACCATCTAAACGCTCTCAAGGTTCAAAATAGACTGGGGTCAGAGAATTAGGTGTGCCGATTTCAGGGATTGAGAGCTCAGGGTTCGATTTAACTGCCGTCTACAAGTTTAAGGTTTTTTCTGGACTTTTTCCAAATCTTAAATCTATGGTTGGAATTTCGTGTTGATAGCTTGCCAAGCCAGCTAGTTGTTTTGAAGTTATTGGATCTGATATATAGGTGGACTCCATTCGTGTGCCTCCGAATTAGGATGACAGTCTCGAGCTGAACAAGGTTGGCCAGTCTATCTCCACGGGCACCGCCATTGTGCATATCTCATCTTCAAACATCTTTGTCGTCACATCCTCCATCATTCCTGTTTCTATGTCGGTCTCATGTATGCGCCCAAAGAAATCTCCGATGAGCAAAGTGTTTCTCTTCTTTCCAGACCACATGCTTACACAACCGAAATGCCAGGCCTGTTTCGGTTGTTTCAGCTCGATCACCACAGTGCGGAGCCAGGTTCCATCGTCTACCCGTGTCCACATGCTTAGTCGGAGATCTTCATTGCACAAGTGGAGTAGCGAGAGCCTTCCGTTGCCATCGAGGCTAAGCATTGGTCCGGACTAACTTGGTTTGGCTAGCTGGTTCGCCGGGATCGGGAGGTCCGCTAAGGAGATTTGCTCGGTCTCGGCGTTGACGCCAAAGGTGAAATAATGTGGCATGCCCCCTTGATCCGCCGAGTACGTTCCGAGGCAGTGTGCCACGCTACGACACACCACAACCTTGTTCGTCCCTAGTATAATCCGAAGATGGCGTTTACCGTGTGCCCAGACTCCGCCGAAACACTTTCTGGATGAGCTCCAGACTGTCTCGGAAGACATGAATGTGCTGAGACTATAACCATGAGCGTCCCCGACGATGCTCAGCACCTTGAAGAAGGCCGAGTAGTCCGTGGGCGCCGTTTGTCCGTGATGCCCATCCGAGGGACAACAGTCCTCGCGGGCTAGAATTGCGTAACCATAGTAGTGGGGAGCACCGCACTTGAGTGGGGGGAGCACAACAGAATGGCCGGCGAGCGTGTCACACACGACCAGCTCACCCGTGGCCATGTGACGCATGAGGAGGAGGCCATGTCGCGCGGCGATCGGTATCGCTTTGTTAAGGACGCGGGCCGGCACGCCAGAGACAAAGGTGTCGAGGGAACGGCTATGGGAACCGAGTACCGACCCCGGCAATATCGGGGAGAAATACGGCGGCTGATCCTCGAGCAACTCCTTCTGGAAGAAGCCGAGCAGGAAGGAAGAACCAGCAGCGTTCTCGGGCCAGCAGCGGCGGAGGAAGGAGCGGTCGGCGATGAGTCGTCCCCACCGCTTGCAGGTGATGCCGCAGCGAAACAGGGCGCCGACGTCGGTAGAGACGCGCAGGAGGATCTCGCGGAGGGCGTCGTCCGGGAGCAGCAGCGTGTACGCCTTAGTGTGCTCCATTGTTCGATTATACGTATATGATGATGACCTGCGCAAACTCTCGTGGTTTTTTTGGTTTTCTGTACGTATATAGCGTCCGCATATATCTGGCTCACGTCGACCTGGGTCCCGCATATATCGAATCCTAGTCCTGCTAACCGGCCCATGTATGCCCGTGGACTAATGGGAATCGTCTCTCCGTTTCCTCATCAGCAACAAATAACAACAAACCGAGGCTCACGGAGGACTACTCCTTTATCATATGTTGTTTATATAAACACTCCAGGAGTATCATGGGGACTCCTTTATCTTTTACAGTAAGAAACTTACTTCTTCTATTTTTTTTGCGAAGAACCAGGAGTTTTATTTATAGGTAATAGTGTTACAGTCAAGAGGCAACAAATCCTCGATATAAGATTGAGCCGAGGTCAATCACACATCAGTTGTACTCCTGGTACGGCTATAATTGGCCAGCCGATCTGCAACTTTATTTTGACTGTGAAGAATTTTCTGAGAATAAAACTCCCTACTACTCATTAACTCTTTGATTTCTCGAACTAAATGACCATACGCAGAGCGCTCCAGTCCCTTGTTTGACAAGCAGGAAAGTGCTTCCGCCGTGTTGACTGAACAACAACCGGAAGTGTGAAATGTTGAAAGGCCAAAGTCATCCCTTGCATGATCGCATGTATTTCTGCTTCCAAGGAGTCATTGCAGTGGAAGATCACCCGGTAAGCAGAAAAGGTAATATGACCTGCACTGTCGCGTAATACCATCCCAGCAGCCGCGGAGCCATCGGAACTGCTGAAGGACCCGTCCACTGAGAGGGCTACGTGGCCTGGCTTTGGCTTCGGCCACGGCGCTGCGAGAGGCGTTTGTTTCTCTGTCCTGGAAGGGACAGCCGAAGATGACATCTTCCCCTTGATAATCTCCTCAGTTGAGAAACGATCAGTTAATTTAACTGATTTATAGTAACTGTCCAGAAAATCGACTGTGACCTGAACTGGAGGTACATCCTTACCGTGAGTTTGGTCAGTCCTCAACTGCCAAATACGCCATGTAAGCATGATGATCATGTCACGTATATCATCAGAGCATCTAGATAGCAAATGTAGCAGCCATTCCTTTCCATTATCAATCAGCAATTCGTCACCTGGGAGGGGCCATCTTGTACGCATGCCCAGCCATATATTCCTGGCATGGGGACAAGTAATTAAAGCATGGAAGGATCCTTCCTCCTCCACACCACATAAAGGGCATGTCGATTTTGTCGCTAGATGTCTGAATACTTTGCACTTTTCTGTAGGCAGGGCACCTGTGGCGACTTTCTAAGCAGAGATTTGAGTAAATTGCAAAAAACCATCACAATTGGGGACACTAATTCGGAAAACCACCACCATTCGGGTTTTTTTTTTCAAAAATCCATCACCATTGTGCTGACAGTTTTCAAAAAACACTGATTGATCGATTAGAGTTGTTTGACGCCGAATCTGTCGAGTAGGTCCCATTGTCAGGACGACATGGCATGGGCAAACAGAGTGAGGAGACGGACGTTAGAACTCTGAAGTAATTTCATCGAACACCTAGCAGGCATGCTGTCGGCCGCCCAGCTTGCCAGTGGCAGGAGCACAACACCGGCGGCCGCGGTGCAGGAATGGTCCCCGGGCGACCGAGTGCGACGCGGATGCGGCCGTGGGCTGAGAGTCGGCGCCGGACCAGGGCTCCCACGGGGTGGTCGGAGTGAGGGGCGGAGCTCGCGCCCCGGCCACCACTGGGGCGCGCCCGTGCTCTGGAGCTGGCGGTAGCTCGTGCTCCCTTGCGTGGCGCTGCTGATGCTCACGCGACCGGGCGTGGCTGGTGCTGCTTCTCGCCCGGGCGCGACCGGTTCTGTTGCTCGCGCCCCCGTGCGTGGCCATGGCCGCTGCAGCTGCTCGCGCTCTTGCGTGGCTGCTCGCGCCTCCGTGCCTGGCCGAGGCCACCGCCGCCGCCCGTGCCCCCGTGCCTGGCCATGGCTGCTGCTGCTGACGTGTTGAAGCATAGAGGGAGGAGGTGGAGGAAGATTGCAGAGGCGGAGACTCGCGAGCCGGCCGGTGGCTGAATCCGGTGGTGCGCCAGTCAGATGCGGACGTGCTATTTTCTCTTTCCTGCCAGCGCCGGTGGAGAAGAAACAAATGTAGAGGCTGATGTGTGGGTCCCTTGTGCAGCTTATGGTACAAAACAAACACCGTGAGATTTCGCTACCACGTCATCACTTACAGTGGGCCCCATCTGTCAGAAACGTTGTTAACATGTGTTTAGTAACCTATCAGTGTTTTTTGAAAAATGTCAGCACGATGGTGGTGGGTTTTTGAAAAAAAATCGAATGGTGGTGATTTTTTGAATTAGGGTCCCCAATTGTGGTGGTTTTTTTGCAATTTACTCCAGAGATTTTCATCCGTTGGGGAACCGAGGAGTTCCATATGCAATTCCAAATAGAGCGGCATCCACTCGGAACAGAGCTAGAAGAACCTCTTGCGAATGAAACATTATGATCGCATGTAGCCAGTTTTAAGCACTTTTGACCGTGAACACACCACTTTTCTCAGGAGCCCATGAGACAAAATCCATACGCTGCCTTGGGGAAGTTCGTATTTTCAGAATATGTTCAATGTCCATAGCCCAAAAGTGATCCCGAAGCCTATCCAATCTCCATGCACCATTTCCATCCAAAAAGTCAGAAACCCTATTAAACCGACAGTTGCGCTTTGGGGTAATAGGTCGGTAGGAATAGGGACGCAGAATCCAAGGATCTCTCTAGGTACGGATAAGAGACCCATTCCCCACGCGCCAAATTATTCCCTTCTTTAACAACTCGAGACAGTGCAATATACCCTTCCATATTGCAGAACCATTACCCGTAAACACCGTGTCGAGGAGGTGTCCTGAAGCAAAATACTTGGCTTTCAATAATCTTGCACATAAACTTTCAGGGGCATCTAGAAGTCTCCAGGCTTGCTTCGCGAGAAGTGCTTGGTTGAATGCCCTCATATCTCAAAAACCCATGCCCCCCATAGATTTCGGCAAACTCATCTTATCCCAACTCAACCAAGCCATCTTTCTCTTCCTTCTTTCAACACCCCAACCAATACTGGCGAATCATGCGAGTTAGTTCATTACATACCGAAGCTGGTAGTTTGAAGACACTCATAACATAAGCCGGAATTGCTTGAGCAACTGACTTAATTAATATTTCTTTGTTTCCTGAGGACATATACTGCTCGCCCCAGTCTACTAACCTCTTCCTTAGTCTCTCATGTATTATTTCGAATTTCCCTTTGCGCATTCTCCCCTCCGGCACTGGGAGCCCTAAATACTTAGGCTCAAAAACTTCCTGAGTAATTTCCAGCACACTCTTTACTTATGTAGCGACTGAAGGCAAGCAATGATCGGAAAAAAGGATGGAACACTTTGAAGGATTAATTAATTGGCTCGTGGCCAATGGGTAAGTGTTCAACAAACCTTTCACCAACACTGCCTGCTGCTCAGACGCTTGGAAAAATAATAGTGAGTCGTCCGCAAATAATAGATGTGATATTTCAGGAGCTCCTCTACAAATTATGGCCCCTTTTAAACCATCCTCAGTCATTGACTTATTGATGAGAGCTGATAAAGCATCCGCCACAAAAAGGAATAGAAAAGGGGACAATGGATCACCTTGTCGAAGCCCCCTAGAAGGGGTAAAGGACTCCAGCAACTTACCATTAAACTGTTGGGGAACGCAGTACTTCAAAAAAAATTCCTACGATCGCGCAAGATCTATCTAGGAGATGCATAGCAACGAGAGGGGAGAGTGTGTCTACGTACCATCGTAGACCGAAAGCAGAAGCGTTGAGTAACGCGGTTGATGTAGTCGAACGTCTTCGCGATCTAACCGATCAAGTACCGAACGCACGACACCTCCGCGATCTGCACACGTTCAGCTTGATGACGTCCCTCGAACTCTAGATCCAGCTGAGGCCGAGATAGAGTTTCGTCGGCACAACGGCGTGTTGACGGTGATGATGAAGTTACCGACGCAGGGCGCACTACGACAAATATGACCGAGGTGGAAATCTATGGAGGGGGGGCACCGCACACGGCTAAGAAATCAACTTGTATGTCTATCGGGTGCCCCCCTCCCCGTATATAAAGGAGGGGAGGAGGAGGAGGGCCGGCCTCAAGGGGCGCGCCCAAGGGGGATTCCTACTCCTAGTATGAGTAGGTTTCCCCCTTTCCTAGTCCAAGTAGGAGAAGAAGACAGGAGAGGGAGAGGGAGAAGAAAAGAGGCGGGCGCCGCCCCCTCCTAGTCCAAATCGGACCAGCCCATGGGGGCGCGCTGCCTCCCCTTGTGGCCCTTCTCTCCTTTCCACTAAAGCCCAATACTACCCCCGGTGAATTCCCGTAACTCCCCGGTTCTCCGAAAAATACCCAAATCACTCGGAACCTTTCCGATGTCCGAATATAGCCTTCCAATATATGACTCTTTACCTCTCGATCATTTCGAGACTCCTCGTCATGTCCATGGTCTCATCCGGGACATGACTACGTGTCTGATGAGTGCTTTCTGTACTAGATTGGCTGGTATTGCGAGAAGGATGTATGCAACGATGGCTGTTCCTTGACGAGTAGTTGCCGCGTGATTTTCCCAGAGCGTGTTCGAGTTCACTTGCGTTGCCTGATAGGTGTTTGTGATAATGCTTGTAGGGGGCAAATCTTCGAACCATAGTTTGACTTTTTTCAAATGAGCAAATGTACATGTTAGCATCAACGAAACATGTTTGTGTCAATTCTAGCTCATTATTCAGTTCAGCCTCTGCTTGCTACTTAATTATGGTGGTAGCTAGTTTAATTTAATGATGTGGCCTGCCTGGAGCGTCATTTTTCTTTCTAATAACAATCTAGAGACAGATAAGGTGCTACCTAGCTAGCTACTTTAATAATAAATCTCTTGGCAAGGTCTTATGCTCTGGAACTTTTTTTACTCATGGATTTGTCCAGCCAAGAGAGAGAGAGAGAGTTCGGATCGTGGTTGCTTTTTGATTCATGACTGCTTGTTGATCCAATATTTACTCAAATTAATGTTGTCCAGTATATGTCTGCAATATATGCTAATGGTGGATAATGTTGTCCAGTACGAGCCTCCTCTGCAACAGAGCTCCGGCTGTGTTGGTAGTCACACCGTGGCACTGGTGTGGCTGATTTTCTACTACGGCTACAACCCCTCTTGGTGAGCTCCTCCTTTCCTCGCTTTGTTATCTCTATGATCTAGCCCTAGTTCATGTTTTAGATGCTTTGGTAGTCCTGCTAGTTCTGGCTGTATGTTCCAGATGAGCATCAATTAATTTTGGGTGCTCTCTGTGATAGCTATATCTTGATCTAGGGTTGCCAGTTGCTGTGCTCTAGGTCATTTGTGATGGCTCTCTGTGGTGGTCATCTTGCTCACTGAACTTGCTGCATACATGCTCCTGTGGGTGCTGTTGGCTATCTAAGTGTGTGTGTAATTTAACTTATGCTAGGGTTCTGGGCTATTAATTTAACTTGGTTGCTCTCTGTATTTGTGGGACTCTAATTGGCTTAGCTATTGGATTTTCTAACTAGTTTTAGTTGCTCAAATGCATAGGTACACCTGTGCATTTGTGGTGGCTTTAATTGGGTAAAATCCAATTGGTCTTGGTCATTTGGACAGTGCAAATGATCTGGTTTTGCACTACTGGCTGTTCTGTTTTTGTCGCTGCTGCTGTTTTTCTGCCTATAAGGGCTGAATTCATTCTACCATGCCGCTAGACATTACTAATGTTTGATTAAATAAGCATGGGAAACATTCAGATGTTAACTTCTTTTTTTTCTACCATGCTGCTAGACATTACTAATGGCATGTTCAAGCTTCTTGGCAGCATGTTAATAAATAATATGGCATCTGATTGAATAACTTTAAATGCATGCAAGATTGGATAAGCATGGGGGGAAGCAGCCACCGCCGCTCTGCCTCACCGGAGTACGAGTTGGATGCTTTCGAGTTCTTCAGTATCATACTTTCTTCTTCAGTATCAGCCACGAGGCAAGTATATAAAACGAGAGATCTCCCCTTCACCCATCTCATTATGATAACTCTGTTGTTTGCTACATCACTCAGTGTCCCAAATTGCAGAGGCTGCCTGACACTTTTATGAAGATGCTGGGTGAAGATCCGCCAGATAATGTGAAGCTCCGACAGGTCGGCAGCGGGGTTCGCAGGCTGTGGGACGTGGATTTGGTGATCGAGGAGGGCCACATGTACCTGTGTCGTGGATGGGAGAAGTTCTACAATGCCTACGACCTGCGGACCGGGTACTTTCTTCTCTTCAGGTACGACGATGACGCCACAATGCTCATCGTGAAAGGTTTTCAATGCGACTATGTGTCGCATGCGCTACGCTGACGACGAAGATGCCAGTGCGTTCTGCCTCTTCTTATTCCTCTACATTTGGCTTTGTCTCACATCAATTGTTAACGGTCATTGTTGCATTTGGACAGGCAATGGGAGCAGCCGCAGCGACACTGGCTACAGCCAAACCAGCAGCGATTATGGCTGTAGCAAAAGCAACAGCGATTCTGGCTTTAGCGAAAGCAACAGTAATTCTGACAACAAGAAGGATGATCCGGACTGGAGCGAGGGAGAAGAGGAGCAGAGTGGGGATGAGGAGCTGCAGGATGACGATGGGCATTAGACTGAGGATTGTTGGAAATATGCCCTAGAGGCAATAATAAATTGATTATTATTACATTTCCTTGTTCATGATAATCGTTTATTATCCATGCTAGAATTGTATTGATAGGAAACTCAGATACATGTGTGGATACATAGACAACACCATGTCCCTAGTAAGCCTCTAGTTGACTAGCTCGTTGATCAATAGATGCTTACGGTTTCTTGACCATGGACATTGGATGTCATTGATAACGGGATCACATCATTAGGAGAATGATGTGATGGACAAGACCCAATCCTAAGCCTAGCACAAGATCATGTAGTTCGTATGCTAAAGCTTTTCTAATGTCATGTATCATTTCCTTAGACCATGAGATTGTGCAACTCCCGGATACCGTAGGAATACTTTGGGTGTGCCAAACGTCACAACATAACTGGGTGGCTATAAAGGTATACTACAGGTACCTCCGAAAGTGTCTGTTGGGTTGGCACAAATCGAGACTGGGATTTGTCACTCCGTGTAAACGGAGAGGTATCTCTGGGCCCACTCGGTAGGACATCATCATAATGTGCACAATGTGATCAAGGAGTTGATCACGGGATGATGTGTTACGGAACGAGTAAAGAGACTTGCCAGTAACGAGATTGAACAAGGTATCGGGATAACGACGATCGAATCTCAGGCAAGTATCGTACCGCTAGACAAAGGGAATTGTATACGGGATTGATTAAGTCCTTGACATCGTGGTTCATCCGATGAGATCATCGTGGAGCATGTGGGAGCCAACATGGGTATCCAGATCCTGCTGTTGGTTATTGACCGGAGAACGTCTCGGTCATGTCTGCATGGTTCCCGAACCCGTAGGGTCTACACACTTAAGGTTCGATGACGCTAGGGTTATAAGGAATAGATATACGTGGTTACCGAATGTTGTTCGGAGTCCCGGATGAGATCCCGGACGTCACGAGGAGTTCCGGAATGGTCCGGAGGTAAAGATTTATATATGGGAAGTCCTGTTTTGGTCACCGGAAAAGTTTCGGGTTTTATCGGTAACGTACCGGGACCACCGGGAGGGTCCCGGGGGTCCACCAAATGGGGCCACCAGCCCCGGAGGGCTGCATGGGCCAAGTGTGGGAGGGGACCAGCCCCAGGTGGGCTGGTGCGCCCCCCCCCACCAAGGCCCAAGGCGCCTAAGGGGAGGAAGGGGGCAAACCCTAAGGGCAGATGGGCCCTAAGGCCCATGCTCCATGCGCCTCCCTCTCCTCCCCCCTTGGCCGCCTCCCTCAGATGGGATCTGGGGCTGCCGCACCCCTTGGGGTGGGAACCCTAAAGGGGGCGCAGCCCCCTCCCCTTCCCTTATATATACTTGAGGCCTAGGGGCTGCCCAACATGCGATTTGATCTCTCCCTATTGGTGCAGCCCTACCTCTCTTTCTCCTCATATCTTGCGGTGCTTGGCGAAGCCCTGCTAGAGTACCACGCTCCTCCACCACCACCATGCCGTTGTGCTGCTGCTGGATGGAGTCTTCCTCAACCTCTCGCTCTCTCCTTGCTGGATCAAGGCATGGGAGACGTCACCGGGCTGTACGTGTGTTGAACGCGGAGGTACCGTCCGTTCGGCACTAGGATCTCCGGTGTTTTGGATCACGACGAGTACGACTCCATCAACCCCGTTCTCTTGAGCGCTTCCGCATAGAGATCTACAAGGGTATGTAGATGCACTCTCCTTCCCCTCGTTGCTGAGATTACTCCATAGTTTAATCTTGGTGATGCGTAGAAAATTTTAAATTTCTGCTACGATCCCCAACACTCATAACTATGCTCAATTCTCTCAATTGCTCAATAGTAATTTGTTTACCCACCGTAGAATACTTATGCTCTTGAGAGAAGCCACTAGTGAAATCTATGGCCCACGGGTCTATTCTCATCATATCAATCTTCTATCACTTTATTATTGCTTTGCTTTTCTACTTTACTTTTTATTTTACTTTGCATCTCTATACCAAAAATACCAAAAATATTATCTATCATCTCTATCAGATCTCACTCTCGTAAGTGACCGTGAAGGTATTGACAACCCCTAATCATGTTGGTTGCGTTGAGCTATTTGTTTTGTGTAGGTACGAGGGACTCGCGCGTAGCCTCCTACTGGATTGATACCTTGGTTCTCAAAAACCGAGGGAAATACTTACTCTACTCTGCTGCATCACCCTTTCCTCTTCAAGGAAATCCAACGCAGTGCTCAAGAGGTAGCATGTCCCTCCTGCCAGCTGCTTCTCTCTAATGCAGGGCACCGCAGCCGCGAGGGGGAAACCAGCATTTTCCCGGGTTGGGGTCGGGATTTTGTCGCGCCCCTCAAAATTTTTTGCGGGCCGGGGTGGGATGCGGGTCTGGTCTGGCAGGTTTTTCGGACGCCATCATGCGAATGTTCTCGCAAACGTAGTATGCACACAGATTTTCCCCGGCGCCTGCTTCAGGGCCTTTACGAGAATGGAATTTGATCAGATAATAATTAATCAAGCATGATAATTAAAGAGATGGCAGCTAGCTAGTACTACTTAATTACTTACCTGGGGTCGATACCATTTCAGATCTTGTTTCCATGGGCCTGGAGTGACCCTGATGAACTTTGCCCAAGCCCTGCCCGCCGACAAAGAAAATGAATAAATGGGTTATTAAATAGTTGTTATCAGGAAATGACGAACTAATTAAATAGGCCGAGATATAGTTAATAATGATTGAAATTACCTGTTGACTATCCCCTTCACGATGGTGTAGTCACTTGCTTTCTTAAGTAGTGAGTCTAGTACTTCAACTGTTCCTTCATCAACTTTAATGATTAACAAGATCCAGTGAAATCTGCATGCACACACGTTTGCATGTCTTAATTAAGCAGGCATATGTAAGCAAAAACATGTAGCTAGCTAGTAGGAAAAAACAGAATTTGTAGTACAAGACAGTGTGACTCACTCGAAGTTGTAAGGAAGTAGTATATCTTCATTGTATTTGAGGTGCTTGAAGAACTCTAGCATGCTTTCCTCTACACTTTTTTCATAATATGAATCTATTTTCCATGTGTATTCATTAATGGTATTTGGGTCAATGAACCCAATGCCATAGCGTCCACCTTTTTTCATTTCATAAATCTTCATCCTGCATAATACCACAGAAAAGAATATAGTGAGGATAATTACAGGTAATGATTGATCAAAATGATCACTACAGCTAGCTTGAGACTTAAATTACAGAAAGAAATCACTTACAGACAATAGCAACTGACGATAGATTTGTCGAGTGCGTCTTGATTGTATAACTGAAATAGTTCTGAATACTCAACGGACAACTTTCTCATGGTAGTAATGATCCTTCTTGACATTCACCATGAGGGACTCTCGATTGGAAATCTTGGTAATGTCCATGTACCATTGATGCAATTCATACATTCTCGTTGGGAGCTTATTGACCTCCTCTGGCTCGACCAAAGGTTGGCCCCGGGCATATTTCCGTTTTATTTCCTCCTCTCTAGTCGGAGACATGGGCTCGATATCGAGGAGTTGTCCAACAGTGATCCCGATCGATTCAGCCTGCGCAATATGCTCCTCGGTTATTACCACATCGCCCACCCGGGAACGTTAACGGTTTGCCCACAATAATATTGGGCGCGCCTACTCTCATGTGTTGTTGGCACAACAAGCGGGGGGATTGATTGCGCCGCCTGTTCTCCCAGCTGGGGAATGGTTTTACCGCATGTTTTGCCAGCTGATTTGCTCGAGCTCGAGCTCGAGCTCGCCTCTTTCTGTAGACGTGCTCGATTTAACTTCCTGAGGTGGCGCTCATAGTCTGTGTCAACAGGCTTGGGAGCTGGTGCTCTAGCCATACGAATGAAGTGGTCAATCTTTTCCTCAGGCACTTTCTCCCTTGGCGGCGGTGGCGGTTTCGGTGCAAAATGGGCTTCCACCTCGGCCTTCGATATGGCTACGTTTTCCTCCTCGGACTTGTCGTAAGGCCTCTGCGGAAGAGGCGCGAGGCTTGACCATATTGAAACGCTGTTGGGTTTCCGTAGTAATTTCAAAAAATTTCCTACACACACGCAAGATCATGGTGATGCATAGCAACGAGAGGGGAGAGTGTTGTCCATGTACCCTTGTAGACCAAAAGCGGAAGTGTTAGCACAACGCGGTTGATGTAGTTGTACGTCTTCACGATCCGACCGATCAAGTACCGAACGCACGACACCTCCGAGTTCAGCACACATTCAGCCCGATGACGTCCCTCGAACTCCGATCCAGCCGAATGTTTAGGGAGAGTTTTGTCAGCACGACGGTGTGGTGACAATGATGATGTTCTACCGACGTAGGGCTTCGCCTAAGCACCGCTACAATATTATCGAGGTGGACTATGGTGGAGGGGGGCACCGCACATGGCTAAAAGATCAAATCAATTGTTGTGTCTCTAGGGTGCCCCCTGCCCCCGTATATAAAGGAGCAAGGGGGGGAGGTGCGGCCGGCTAGGAGGAGGCGCGCCAGGAGGAGTCCTACTCCTACTGGGAGTAGGACTCCCTCCCTTCCTTGTTGGATTAGGAGAAGTGGGAAAGAGGAGGAAGAGAGGAAGGAAAGGGGGGGGGGCGCTGCCCCCTCTCCTTGTCCTATTCGGATTAGGGGGGAGGGGCGCGCGGCCCTGCCCTGGCCGCCTCTCCTCTTCTCCACTAAGGCCCACTATGGCCCATTAATCCCTCGGGGGGGCGGGGGGGGGGGGGGGGGGGGGTTCCGGTAACCCCTCGATACTCCGGTAAAATCCCGATTTCACCCGGAACACTTTCGATATCCAAATATAGGCTTCCAATATATCAATCTTCATGTCTCGACCATTTCGAGACTCCTCGTCATGTCCGTGATCACATCCGAGACTCCGAACAACCTTCGGTACATCAAAACTCATAAACTCATAATATAACCGTCATCGAAACTTTAAGCATGCGGACCCTACGGGTTCGAGAACTATGTAGACATGACCGAGACATGTCTCCGGTCAATAACCAATAGCGGAACCTAGATGCTCATACTGGCTCCCACATATTCTACGAAGATCTTTTATCGGTCAGACCGCATAACAACATACGTTGTTCCCTTTGTCATCGGTATGTTACTTGCCCGAGATTCGACCGTCGGTATCTCAATACCTAGTTCAATCTTGTTACCGGCAAGTCTCTTTACTAGTTCCGCAATACATCATTCCACAACTAACTCATTAGTTGCAATGCTTGCAAGGCTTAAGTGATGTGCATTACCGAGTGGGCCCAGAGATACCTCTCCGACAATCGGAGTGACAAATCCTAATCTCGAAATACGCCAACCCAACAATTACCTTCGGAGACACCTGTAGAGCACCTTTATAATCACCCAGTTATGTTGTGACGTTTGGTAGCACACAAAGTGTTCCTCCGGTAAACGGGAGTTGCATAATCTCTTAGTCATAGGAACATGTATAGGTCATGAAGAAAGCAATAGCAACAAACTAAACGATCAAGTGCTAAGCTAACGGAATGGGTCAAGTCAATCAAATCATTCTTCTAATGATGTGATCCCGTTAATCAAATGACAACTCATGTCTATGGTTAGGAAACATAACCATCTTTGATTAACGAGCTAGTCAAGTAGAGGCATACTAGTGACACTTTGTTTGTTTATGTATTCACACATGTATTATGTTTCCGGTTAATACAATTCTAGCATGAATAATAAACATTTATCATGATATAAGGAAATAAATACTAACTTTATTATTGCCTCTAGGGCACATTTCCTTCAGTCTCCCACTTGCACTAGAGTCAATAATCTAGATTACACAGTAATGATTCTAACACCCATGGAGTCTTGGTGCTGATCATGTTTTGCCCGTGGAAGAGGCTTAGTCAATGGGTCTGCAACATTCAGATCCGTATGTATCTTGCAAATTTCTATGTCTCCCACCTGGACTAGGTCCCGGATGGAATTGAAGCGTCTCTTGATGTGCTTGGTTCTCTTGTGAAATCTGGATTCCTTCGCCAAGGCAATTGCACCAGTATTGTCACAAAAGATTTTCATTGGACCCGATGCACTAGGTATGACACCTAGATCGGATATGAACTCCTTCATCCAAACTCCTTCATTTGCTGCTTCCGAAGCAGCTATGTATTCCGCTTCACACGTAGATCCCGCCACGATGCTTTGTTTAGAACTGCACCAACTGACAGCTCCACCGTTGAATGTAAACACGTATCCGGTTTGTGATTTAGAATCGTCCGGATCAGTGTCAAAGCTTGCATCAATGTAACCATTTATGATGAGCTCTTTGTCACCTCCACATAAACGAGAAACATGTCCTTAGTCCTTTTCAGGTATTTCAGGATGTTCTTGACCGCTGTCCAGTGATCCACTCCTGGATTACTTTGGTACCTCCCTGCTAGACTTATAGCAAGGCACACATCAGGTCTGGTACGCAGCATTGCATACATGATAGAGCCTATGGCTGAAGCATAGAGAACATCTTTCATTTTCTCTCTATCTTCTGCAGTGGTCGGGCATTGAGTCTTACTCAACTTCACACCTTGTAACACAGGCAAGAACCCTTTCTTTTCTTGATCCATTTTGAACTTCTTCAAAACTTTGTCAAGGTATGTGCTTTGTGAAAGTCCAATTAAGCGCCTTGATAGATCTTAATGCCCAATATATAAACAGCTTCACCGAGGTCTTTCATTGAAAAACTCTTATTCAAGTATCCCTTTATGCTATCCAGAAATTCTATATCATTTCCAATTAGCAATATGTCATCCACATATAATATTAGAAATGCTACAGAGCTCCCACTCACTTTCTTGTAAATACAGGCTTCTCCAAAAGTCTGTATAAAACCAAATGCTTTGATCACACTATCAAATCGTTTATTCCAACTCCGAGAGGCTTGCACCAGTCCATAAATGGATCGCTGGAGCTTGCATACTTTGTTAGCTCCCTTTGGATTGATAAAACCTTCCGGTTGCATCATATACAACTCTTCTTCCAGAAATCCATTCAGGAATGCAGTTTTTACATCCATTTGCCAAATTTCATAATCATAAAATGCGGCAATTGCTAACATGATTCGGACAGACTTAAGCATCGCTACGGGTGAGAAGGTCTCATCATAGTCAATCCCTTGAACTTGTCAAACACCTTTTGCAACAAGTCGAGCTTTATAGACAGTAGTATTACTGTCAGCGTCAGTCTTCTTCTTGAAGATCCATTTATTCTCAATAGCTTGCCGATCAACGGGCAAGTCAACCAAAGTGCACACTTTGTTCTCATACATGGATCCCATCTCAGATTTCATGGCCTCAAGCCATTTTGCGGAATCTGGGCTCACCATCGCTTCTTCATAATTTGTAGGTTCGTCATGGTCTAGTAACATACCCTCCAGAACAGGTTTACCGTACCACTCGGGTGCAGATCTTACTCTGGTTGACCTACGAGGTTCAGTAACAACTTGATCTAAAGTTCCATGATCATCATCATTAACTTCCTCACTAATTGGTATAGACGTCACAAGAACCGGTTTCTGTGATGAACTACTTTCCAATAAGGGAGCAGGTATGGTTACCT
This sequence comes from Triticum urartu, assembly GCF_003073215.2. NCBI lineage: Eukaryota > Viridiplantae > Streptophyta > Magnoliopsida > Poales > Poaceae > Triticum > Triticum urartu. The sequence goes on from NC_053028.1 coordinate 706,608,037, forward strand.
CATCAAGTTCTACTTTCCTCCCACTCACTTCTTTTGAGAAAAACTCCTTCTCTAGAAAGGACCCATTCTTAGCAACGAATGTCTTGCCTTCGGATCTGTGATAGAAGGTGTACCCAACAGCCTCCTTTGGGTATCCTATGAAGACAGATTTCTCGATTTGGGTTCGAGCTTATCAGGTTGAAGCTTTTTCACATAAGCATCGCGGCCCAAACTTTAAGAAACGACAACTTTGGTTTCTTGCCAAACCATAGTTCAGGCGTCATCTCAACGGATTTTGATGGTGCCCTATTTAACGTGAATGCGGCCGTCTCTAAAGCATAACCCCAAAACGATAGTGGTAAATCAGTAAGAGACATCATAGATCACACCATATCTAGTAAAGTACGATTACGACGTTCAGACACACCATTGCGCTGTGGTGTTCCAGGTGGCGTGAGTTGCGAAACTATTCCGCATTGTTTCAAATGTAGACCAAACTCGTAACTCAAATATTCTCCTCCATGAGCAGATCGTAGAAACTTTATTTTCTTGTTACGATGATTCTCCACTTCACTCTGAAATTCTTTGAACTTTTCAAATGTTTCAGACTTATGTTTCATTAAGTTGATATACCCATATCTGCTTAAATCATCTGTGAAGGTGAGAAAATAACGATACCCGCCGCAAGCCTCAATATTCATTGGACCACATACATCAGTATGTATGATTTCCAACAAATCTGTTGCTCGCTCCATAGTTCCGGAGAATGGCGTTTTAGTCATTTTGCCCATAAGGCACGGTTCGCAAGTACCAAGTGATTCATAACCAAGTGATTCTAAAAGTCCATCAGTATGGAGTTTCTTCATGCGCTTTACACCGATATGACCTAAACGGCAGTGCCACAAATAAGTTGCACTATCATTATCAACTCTGCATCTTTTGGCTTCAACATTATGAATATGTGTATCACTACTATCGAGATTCATCAAAAATAGACCACTCTTCAAGGGTGCATGACCATAAAAGATATTAATCATATAAATAGAACAACCATTATTCTCTGATTTAAATGAATAACCGTATCACATCAAACAAGATCCAGATATAATGTTCATGCTCAACGCTGGCACCAAATAACAATTATTTAGGTCTAATACTAATCCCGGAGGTAGATGTAGAGGTAGCATGCCGACGGCGATCACATCGACTTTAGAACCGTTTCCCACACGCATCGTCACCTCGTCCTTGGCCAGTGTTCGCTTAATCCGTAGTCCCTGTTTTGAGTTGTAAATATTAGCAACAGAACCAGTATCAAATACCTAGGTGCTACTGCGAGCTTTGGTAAGGTACACATCAATAACATGTATATCACATATACCTTTGTTCACCTTGCCATCCTTCTTATCCGCCAAATACTTGGGGCAGTTCCGCTTCCAGTGACTAGTCTGCTTGCAGTAGAAGCACTCAGTCTCAGGCTTAGGTCCAGACTTGGGTTTCTTCTCTTGAGCAGCAACTTGCTTGCTGTTCTTCTTGAAGTTCCCCTTCTTCTTCCCTTTGCTCTTTTTCTTGAAACTGGTGGTCTTATTGACCATCAACACTTGATGCTCCTTCTTGATTTCTACCTCCACAGCCTTTTGCATTGCGAAGAGCTCGAGAATAGTCTTATTCATCCCTTGCATATCATAGTTCATCACGAAGGTTTTGTAGCTTGGTGGCAGTGATTGAAGAACTCTGTCAATGACACTATCAACAGGAAGATTAACTCCCAGTTGAGTCAAGTGATTATGATACCCAGACATTTTGAGTATATGCTCACTGACAGAACTATTCTCCTCCATCTTGCAGCTATAGAACTTATTGGAGACTTCATATCTCTCAATCCGGGCATTTGCTTGAAATATTAACTTCAACTCCTGGAACATCTCATATGCTCCATGACGTTCAAAACGTCGTTGAAGTCCCGGTTCTAAGCCGTAAAGCATGGCACACTGAACTATCGAGTAGTCATCAGCTTTGCTCTGCCAAACGTTCTTAACGTTGTCAGAAGCATCTGCAGCAGGCCTGGCACCCAGCGGTGCTTCCAGGACGTAATTTTTCTGTGCAGCAATGAGGATAATCCTCAAGTTATGAACCCAGTCCGTGTAATTGCTACCATCATCTTTCAACTTTGCTTTCTCAAGGAACACATTAAAATTCAACGGAACAATAGCACGGGCCATCTATCTACAATGAACATAGACAAGCAAGATACTATCAGGTACTAAGTTCATGATAAATTTAAGTTCAATTAATCATATTACTTAAGAACTCCCACTTAGATAGACATCCCTCTAATCCTCTAAGTGATCACGTGATCCATATCAACTAAACCATAACCGATCATCACGTGAAATGGAGTAGCTTTCAATGGTGAACATCATTATGTTGATCATATCTACTATGTGATTCATGCTCGACCTTTCGGTCTCAGTGTTCCGAGGCCATATCTACATATGCTAGGCTCGTCAAGTTTAACCTGAGTATTCTGCGTGTGCAAAAACTGGCTTGCACCCATCGTAGATGGACGTAGAGCTTATCACACCCGATCATCACGTGGTGTCTGGGCACGACGAACTTTGGCAACGGTGCATACTCAGGGAGAATACTTTTATGTTGAAATTTAGTGAGAGATCATCTTATAATGCTACCATTAATCAAAGCAAGATAAGATGCATAAAAGATAAACATCACATGCAATCAATATAAGTGATATGATATGGCCATCATCATCTTGTGCTTGTGATCTCCATCTCCGAAGCACCGTCATGATCACCATAGTCACCGGCGCGACACCTTGATCTCCATCGTAGCATCGTTGTCGTCTCGCCAATCTTATGCTTCTACGATTATCGCTACCGCTTAGTGATAAAGTAAAGCATTATAGGGCGATCGCATTGCATACAATAAAGCGACAACCATATGGCTCCTGCCAGTTGCCGATAACTCGGCTACAAAACATGATCATCTCATACAATAAAATTTAGCATCATGTCTTGACCATATCACATCACAACATGCCCTGCAAAAACAAGTTAGACGTCATCTACTTTGTTGTTGCAAGTTTTACGTGGCTGCCACGGGCTTAGCAAGAACCGTTCTTACCTAGGCATCAAAACCACAATGATAGTTTGTCAAGTTGGTGCTGTTTTAACCTTCGCAAGGACTGGGCGTAGCCACACTCGGTTCAACTAAAGTTGGAGAAACTGACACCCGCCAGCCACCTGTGTGCAAAGCACGTCGGTAGAACCAGCCTCGCGTAAGCGTACGCGTAATGTTGGTCCGGGCCGCTTCATCCAACAATACCGCCGAACCAAAGTATGACATGCTGGTAAGCAGTATGACTTATATCGCACACAACTCACTTGTGTTCTACTCGTGCATATCACATCTACGCATAAAACCTGGCTCGGATACCACTTTGGGGAATGTAGTAATTTCAAAAAATTTCCTAAGCACACGCAAGATCATGGTGATGCATAGCAACGAGAGGGGAGAGTGTTGTCCACGTACCCTCGTAGACCGAAAGCGGAAGCGTTAGCACAACGCGGTTGATGTAGTCGTACGTCTTCACGATCCGACCGATCAAGTACCGAACGCACGACACCTCCGAGTTCAACACACGTTCAGCCCGATGACGTCCCTCGAACTCCGATCCAGCCGAGTGTTGAGGGAGAGTTTCGTCAGCACGACGACATGGTGACGATGATGTTCTACCGACGCAGGGCTTCGCCTAAGCACCGCTACAGTATTATCTGTTGGAAATATTCCCTAGAGGCAATAATAAAATGGTTATTATTATATTTCCTTGTTCATGATAACTGTCTATTGTTCATGCTATAATTGTATTAACCGGAAACGTAATACATGTTTGAATACATAGATCATAATATGTCCCTGGTAAGCCTCTAGTTGACTAGCTCGTTGATCAATAGATGGTCATGGTTTCCTGACCATGGACATTGGATGTCATTGATAACGGGATCACATCATTAGGAGAATGATGTGATGGACAAGACCCAATCTTAAGCGTAGCACAAGATCGTGTAGTTCATTTGCTAAAGCTTTTCTAATGTCAAGTATCATTTCCTTAGACCATGAGATTGTGCAACTCCCGGATACCGTAGGAATGCTTTGGGTGTACCAAACGTCACAACGTAACTGGGTGGCTATAAAGGTGCACTACATGTATCTCTGAAAGTGTCTGTTGGATTGGCACGAATTGAGACTGGGATTTGTCACTTCGTATGACAGAGAGGTATCTCTGGGCCCACTCGGTAATGCATCATCATAATGAGCTCAATGTGACTAAGGAGTTAGCCACGGGATCATGCATTACGGAACAAGTAAAGAGACTTCCCAGTAACAAGATTGAACGAGGTATGGGGATACCGACAATCGAATCTCGGGCAAGTAACATACCGATAGACAAAGGGAATTGTATACGGGATTGATTGAATCCCTGACATCGTGGTTCATCCGATGAGATCATCGTGGAACATGTGGGAGCCAATATGGGTATCCAGATCCCGCTATTGGTTATTGGCCGGAGAGATGTCTCGGTCATGTCTGCATGGTTCCCGAACCCGTAGGGTCTACACACTTAAGGTTCGGTGACGCTAAAGTTGTTATGGGAAATAGTATGTGGTTACCGAAGGTTGTTAGGAGTCCCGGATGATATCCCGGACGTGACGAGGAGTTCCAGAATGGTCTAGAGGTGAAGATCGATATATTGGACGAAGGGTATTGGAGCCCGAAATTGTTCCGGGGGTACCGGGTGACGACCAGCGTGTCCGAAAGGGGTTTCGGAGGCCCCGACAAGCGTTGGGGGGCCTTATGGGCCAAGAGGAGGGGGCACATCAGCCCACTAAGGGGCTGAGCGCCCCTCCACCCCATATCACGTAACCTGGAGAGGTGGGGGTGCCTCCCCTAGGGCAGCCACCCCTACTGGCTTAGGGGGCAAGTTTCCTAGGGGTGGGGGCGCCCAAACCCATCTAGGGTTTCCCCTGTGGCCGCCGCCCCTCCCCTAGGGAACCCTAGGGAGCCTCCTCCATCCCCCTTCCCCCTATATATAGTGAGGAGAGAGAGGGCAGCCGCACACCCTTCCCTTGGCGCAGCCCTTCCCCCTCTCCTACACCTCCTCCTCCTCCGTAGCGCTTGGCGAAGCCCTGCCGGAGAACCACGAGCTCCATCACCACCACGCTGTCGTGCTGTCGGAGTTCTCCCTCAACTTCTCCTCTCCCCTTGCTGGATCAAGAAGGAGGAGACGTTCCCTGGCTGTACGTGTGTTGAACGCGGAGGCGCCGTTGTTCGACGCTTAGATCGGAATCGACCGCGATCTGAATCGCTGCGTGTACGACTCCACCAACCGCGTTCTTGTAAAGCTTCCGCTTAGCGATCTTCAAGGGTATGAAGATGCACTCCCTCTCTCGTTGGTAGTATCTCCCAGATTGATCTTGGTGACACGTAGGAAATTTTTGAATTATTGCTACATTCCCCAATAGTGACATCATGAGCTAGGTCTATGCGTAGATTCTATGCACGAGTAGAACACAAAGCAGTTGTGGGTGATGATTTGTTCAATTTGCTTTCCGTTACTAGTCTTATCTTAATCCGGCGGCATTGTGGGATGAAGCGGCCCAGACCGACCTTACACGTACTGTCGGTGTCAAAACCGGCGGATCTCGGGTAGGGGGTCCCGAATTGTGCGTCTAGGCCGGATGGTAACAGGAGGCAGGGGACACGATGTTTTTCCCAGGTTCGGGCCCTCTTGATGGAGGTAAAACCCTACGTCCTGCTTGATTAATATTGATGATATGGGTAGTACAAGAGTAGATCTACCACGAGATCAGAGAGGCTAAACCCTAGAAGCTAGCCTATGGTATGATTGTTGTTCGTCCTATGGACTAAAACCCTTTGTTTTATATAGACACCGGAGAGGGCTAGGGTTACACAGAGTCGGTTATAATGGTAGGAGATCTACATATCCGTATCGCCAAGCTTGCCTTCCACGCCAAGGAAAGTCCCTTCCGGACACGGGACGAAGTCTTCAATCTTGTATCTTCATAGTCTAGGAGTCCGGCCGAAGGTATAGTCTGGCTATCCGGACACCCCCTAATCCAGGACTCCCTTAGTAGCCCCTAAACCTGGCTTCAATGACGACGAGTCCGGCGCGCAGATTGTCTTCGACATTGCAACGCGGGTTCCTCCTCCAAGTACTTCATAGAAGATTTTGAACACAAAGGTAGTGTCCGGCTCTGCAAAATAAGTTTCCACATATTGCCATAGAGAGAATAATATTTACACAAATCTAATCTGCTGACGTATTCCATAGCGTGACATCACACCACGGCCAAGTCTTTATTCGAATCATTTTACTGTCCCATCTCAGCACATTTAGCGAGGTGGTTTCCTTGGCACGTCTTGTTAAAGCAGAGATCGTGTCCCCTTATTCCGGGATTCTCATCAATACGGGTGTGGGTAACCCAACCGCGCCATTGACTATGGCGCTTGGGAGATAAGCGAGTTTTACCAGGCTGGTGGGGGCGCATAGTCGCGTCCATCCATATAAGGGGATAAGGATCCGCCTTTTCATCCACGCCTTCTTCCTCCTTTGCCTATCCATTTACGCGCACTCGAGCTCCAGCGCCCAAGTCCGCACACCCCACCTTAACCTTCTCCAGCCATGTCCGGAGCGGGAGGCAAGTGGATGGTCTCCTCCGTCACGGAGGGACACATCAAAAAACTGAGGAAGGCCGGATACTTGTCTAACGACATTGCGCACCGGCTTCCCGAAGAGGGGCAGCTCATCCCCACCCCTAGGCCCCATGAGAGGGTGGTGTTCCTCCCCCATTTCCTCCGCGGACTGGGCTTCCCTCTCCACCCATTTGTCCGGGGGCTCTTGTTCTACTATGGCCTGGATTTCCACGATCTGGCCCCGAACTTTGTCCTCAATATCTCGGCGTTTATCGTCGTGTGTGAGGCTTTCTTCTGCATCCGCCCCCATTTCGGCCTATGGCTCAAGACTTCCAATGTCAAGCCGAAGGAGGTGCGTGGCACCCAGGCGGAGTGCGGAGGCGCCATGGTGGGCAAGATGCCCAACGTCCTATGGCTCGAGGGCTCCTTCGTGGAGTCCCTAAAGGGGTGGCAATTGGGGTGGTTTTACATCACCGAGCCGCGCGACCCTGAATGGGTCGCAGTCCCCGAGTTCCGATCCGGACCCCCTACGCGGCTCACCTCCTGGAAAGAGACGGGCCTGTCGTCGGGTAAAGAAGGAGAGCTGACAGGACTCCAAACATGCGTCCAAACCTTGGCGGACAAGAGGCTCAAACTTGTCAACGTAGTCCAGGTTATGCTCATCCGCCGGATCCTCCCGTGTCAACAACGAGCTTTCAACCTGTGGGAGTTCGACCCGACGCAGCACCGAACTCTGAGCAGGCTCTTTGACACGACGTACGAAGATGCCAGGAAGGTGCTTTTCAAGGGCGCCGAGGCCCCCGTATCCGCTACCAAGGATCACGGATTCAGCACGCAGCGTCGCGCTCGTGCAGTAAGCTGTTTTTACCTTTTACAGGGTATTAGTTTTTTATAGTTTGACTCCATGCGGGATCTAAGCTCCCTTACCTTTGACAGGATTGGCAGGAGACGTCCGGACAGATCAACTGTCCGGCTCCTTTGCCCGAAGGCCCAGCGGACGCTCGCTTGGCGAAGCTGCTGGTTCCGGCACCCTATGTGGTGCCGGAGAAGAAGGCCAAGAAGAAGGCCACGGGGACTCGAAAGAGTGCCCGGCGCCAGGAGGTGTCGGATTCATCATCCGACGACTCCAAGGCGCACTCCTCTCGTGAAGACGAGGAGGAGGAAGAAGAGACCTCTCCCCCTACAGCGGGGGGAGAGAAGAAAAGGAAGGCCCCCCCAACTGGGGAGGCCGAAGGGTCCAAGAAGGGGAAAACCCTTCCTCCGGACAGCTCCACCAACGCCGACGACGGCGAAGAGGAGTAGCCGCACAGGGCCAAGCCCCTGGCGAGATCGTAAGTATCCGGATACCAGAGTGATTCATAGTATTCCTCCATTGCACAGCTTTTCCTTATGTCGAACATGTTTATGCAGTCCACCCAAAGACCGGCTCGACGTGTCATCGAGCGGTTCCCTGGATTAGTCGGATGTGAATTCGCTTCCGACGGTACCTCCCCCCACCCTACGGACGACGCCGAGGTGCTGTCCCAACAGGTTCCAAGCCAGGAGGAGGTGGTCCTAGAGGCGCCGCAAGGCGACCTCCCGGACTCCAGGCGTAAAGGGGATAAAACCCCCAAGGGCCCCGAGTCCGGCCTTGAGTCGGACACCACGTCGGAACCTTCAACGGTTCCGGACTCCGGTAGGCAGCATCCTTCCAAGAGGAGCAAGCCTACCGAGCCGGTGAGCTCCGTCCAACCGGAGGCACCGGACAATTTGCTGGAAGTGCTTAAAGGTGCCTCCATCGATGAGGAGCACCGCACTATTATGAGTGCGGTGATCGTGAAGGTTCAGTCCGCCAAGAGCGGACTGACTGAAGCCTGTGCCAGCCTTCTAACAGGCTTTGAGGTAAGTATAGAATAAAAACATTACCGCATAGACAGTAGCCCCTAATGCTCTGTTCGGCGTTCGGAAAGAAAAGCCGAATAGAGGATCTAATAACATTCGCAAGAGTCTAACATAATCAAGTCAATATGCGTATACAGGCTTCGTTGTTGGCCTCCGCCGCACTGACTGCGGAGGTGGATACGCTGAAGCAAAACCTCGCGCGGTCCGAGAACGAGCTCGGCCATGCCAAGAGGCAACTCGAGGAGAAGGAAGGTAAGTAATACCTTGCGCAAGTATATAGAGAAGATGTGGTTGCAAAAAATGACAGGATCAACGTGCTATTATAGGGGCCACGACCGAGGTGGCAACCCTTAAGCAAGCGCTGTCCGAGGCCGAAAACAGAGCGGCTGCGGAGCGCACCGAGAGAGGGAAGCAGGAGGCGCGGGTGGAGGAGGTGCAGAAAGAGCTCCAGGCTCTCGTGAAAAAAACACGAGAGTTTGGAGTTTGACTCAAAGACGCAAGCGTCCGAGCTTGCGGCAGCCCTCAAAAGCGTGAAGTCTGCCAAGGCCGAAGCCCAGAAAGCCCTCCAAAAAATTGGAGCGATGAAGAAGATAGCGGCGGGTAAGGCATTCATTATGCAAAGCAAGCACGTGAAAGTGAATTACTTGTTACTTACCCGAGTCCGGAGCTCTCCAGGAGCATTCCAGATTTGCCCCGCAGTGCGTCTGATGCCGCCGCCTACTACCGAGCCGAGGAGGGGAGCTCGACGGAGAAGGTGTTCTGGTCTCAGTATGCTGAGGCCGGACACCTGGTGCCTTTGAGCGACCAGCTGAAGCAACTGGTCGAGCTCCACAAGGTGGCCGGACATGCCAAAAAGGGCCTCGTAGTTTGGCTTTGGCCTGGAGAGGCTCTGACTGGGAGCTACTTCGGGCTGGTGAGGCGGCTGGTGGATGCCTGTCCACGGCTTGAAGTAATCAAGCGCTCCGTCTGCATTCAAGGTGCCCGTAGGGCGCTTGCCCGTGCTAAAGTGCACTGGGGAAATATGGATGCAGAGAAGCTGGTGAAGGACAGGCCGCCGCCGGGCAAGGAGCATCGCGTCCCGAAAGCGTATTATGAGGGCATCCTGAAGGGTGCCCGCCTTATAGCGGATGAATGCTCCAAAGATGTAATTTTTGAGTAAACTCGCATTTGTGATCCTGTATGCTAAAACCTTGTTCATATGCGCTAAGCAACGCTTTTGAATTTAAAATATTACCTTCTGTGCGGCCGTTTATCAAATTTGAGAGATGGCGAGTCGTCGGCTTCTGCCCCCATGCCACGAGTGCTGGGGTGTTCGGGATAAACATGAGCGCTCTTTTTCCCATTCTTGGGTCCTTCGAGGGAGGCGCTCAACACAACGAACAAGGCAATCGGACTATAATGTTTGAACACTCTCACTTAGCCATAGAGTTCTATAATTTGAAATTTCGGCGAAGCCCCTAGTGTTCGAAAGACCGAGTTCGGGGTGCTATCCACGCCTAGGCCGGACAAAGCCGACTCCTCGCTCTAAGCAGCATAAGTCTTTAGGGACTCGAAAACCTCTCGAACAGCGACCAGCTCTCGCCTCATCATGACGGTCAGTTTTAGCTTTCTCTACTGAGGTGCTTAGCCCAGCTCAACTGGGGCACAATCGCAGTAGTTCTCCTAGTGCTACCTTAGCCGATATAACGGAACGTAATGTACCAAAACATAGGAGCCGGGCAAACCCAACTATTGACCCAAGACATGATTCAGAGCCGATGCATATAATGCTATAAGTTCGGGGTGCCGCACTTGTGAAAGTGTTCGGACTTCTCACACCGTATTGTGGGGTACTTAAGCCCCTGGCGTATTGGCCGTACCAAAGTGTACGGGTGCAACATGTCATTAATGAACATATATTCGTAAAAAAGAGTAATGCAATAATAGACGGAAGCTATGCATTGTTTATTCAAAAAGCTGCGATCAAAGCAGAACGATATAAATAGTGCGATAAGCAAACAATGGGACTATTTAACGTGTCCTTTCCAGGGGCGAGCTGCGGAATGGCATGTGAAACAGGTATACTACTCGTTATAGAGACCACCTTAGAGTTCCATAGTGCGGCGTAGCTTTCTGCTTCCCTGGTTGTATCGTTTGTGCGGCAATTGTACTGCCGGACAAGCCTTCCGAAGAATGGAGTCCTGAAAATAAGAGAAAATTAAGAAATCGGCAGCCCCTAGTGCGGTTTAAGCCGCGTTTTGGGCGTGCCGTTATGGTGCCCCTCCCCCTTTGCCCATGGTATTTCCAGAGCGTAGTTATGTACGCGCAACACTAGTTTCGCAAGTTCGTGAGGGCTGGGGTTGGGGCCGCATTGCTACGCTTGCTCGGAACATGCCAGGCGGTCTTGTTGTAGGTTACTCCGGGTGCGCTTGACGGTGTCCAGACGTTTAATGGCTGGACTGGAGAATTGCCTTGAGAGGCTGCTTTGTACTTCTGCTGCGATAGCCGCCGTATGCTCCTCCGTTCGGAGAGAGCGTTCGGTGTTTCCATTGACCGTGATGACTCCTCGAGGGCCTGGCATCTTGAGCTTGAGATATGCGTAGTGCGGCACCGCATTGAACTTAGCAAATGCGGTTCGCCCGAGCAGTGCGTGATAGCCACTGCGGAATGGGACTATGTGGAAGATTAACTCCTCGCTTCGGAAATTATCCGGAGATCCAAAGACCACTTCAAGTGTAACTGAGCCTGTACAATTGGCCTCTACACCTGGTATGACGCCTTTAAAGGTCGTTTTAGTGGGTTTAATCCTCGAGGGATCGATGCCCATTTTCCGCACTGTATCCTGGTAAAGCAGGTTCGGGCTGCTGCCGCCGTCCATAAGGACTCTAGTGAGGTGAAATCCGTCAATAATTGGGTCTAGAACCAATGCGGTGAATCCTCCATGACGGATGCTAGTGGGGTGGTCCCTTCGATCAAAAGTGATCGGGCAGGAAGACCATGGGTTGAACTTTGGGGCGACTGGCTCGATCGCGTATACATCCCTTAGCGCACGCTTCCTCTCCCTCTTGGGGACGTGTGTTGCGTATATCATGTTCACCATCCGCACTTGTGGGGGAAAACCTCTGTCCACTGTTGTTCGGTGGCCGGGGCTCCTCCTCGTCATCGCTATGCAGCCCCTTGTCTCTTCTTTCGGCATTTAACTTGCCTGCCTGCTTGAACACCCAACAATCCCTGTTGGTGTGATTGGCTGGTTTTTCGGGGGTGCCATGTATCTGGCATGAGCGGTCGAGTAGTCGGTCCAAACTGGATGGGCCCGGAGTATTTCTTTTGAATGGCTTTTTCCGCTGACCGGGTTTAGAGCCTCTGAATCTGGCATTAACTGCCGTATCCTCAGCATTGTCGCCGTTAATGCGGCGCTTTTGCTTGTTGCGACGCGACGTGCCACTGCTGTCCTTGGTATCCGAATTACCAGGGCTAGGGTTACATAGAGTCGGTTACAATGGTAGGAGATCTACATATCCGTATCGCCAAGCTTGCCTTCCACTCCAAGGAAAGTCCCTTCCGGACACGGGACGAAGTCTTCAATCTTGTATCTTCATAGTCTAGGAGTCCGGCCGAAGGTATAGTCCGGCTATCCGGACACCCCCTAATCCAGGACTCCCTCAGTAGCCCCTGAACCTGGCTTCAATGACAACGAGTCCGGCGTGTAGATTTTCTTCGGCATTGCAAGGCGGGTTCCTCCTCCAAGTACTTCATATAGACACCAGAGAGGGCTAGGGTTACACAGAGTCGGTTACAATGGTAGGAGATCTACATATCCGTATCGCCAAGCTTGCCTTCCACGCCAAGGAAAGTCCCTTCCGGACACAGGACAAAGTCTTCAATCTTGTATCTTCATAGTCTAGGAGTCCGGCCGAAGGTATAGTCCGGCTATCCGGACACCCCCTAATCCAGGACTCCCTCAGTAGCCCCTGAACCTGGCTTCAATGACGACGAGTCCGGCGCGCAGATTGTCTTCGGCATTGCAAGGCGGGTTCCTCCTCCAAGTACTTCATAGAAGATTTTTAACACAAAGGTAGTGTCTGGCTCTGCAAAATAAGTTTCCACATATTGCCATAGAGAGAATAATATTTACACAAATCTAATCTGCTGACGTATTCCGTAGCGTGACATCACACCACGGCCAAGTCTTTATTCGAATCGTTTTACTGTCCCACCTCAACACATTTAGCGAGGCGGTTTCCTTGGCACGTCTTGTTAAAGCAGAGATCGTGTCCCCTTATTCCGGGATTCTCATCAATAAGGGTGTGGGTAACCCAACCGCGCCATTGACTATGGCGCTTGGGAGATAAGCGAGTTTTACCAGGCTGGTGGGGGTGCATAGTCGCGTCCATCCATATAAGGGGATAAGGATCCGCCTTTTCATCCACGCCTTCTTCCTCCTTTGCCTATCCATTTCCGCGCACTCGAGCTCCAGCGCCCAAGTCCGCAAACCCCACCTCAACCTTCTCCAGCCATGTCCGGAGCGGGAGGCAAGTGGATGGTCTCCTCCGTCATGGAGGGACACATCAAAAAACTGAGGAAGGCCGGATACTTGTCTAAGGACATTGCGCACCGGCTTCCCGAAGTGGGGCAGCTCATCCCCACCCCTAGGCCCCATGAGAGGGTGGTGTTCCTCCCCCATTTCCTCCGCAGACTGGGCTTCCCTCTCCACCCATTTGTCCGGGGGCTCATGTTCTACTATGGCCTGGATTTCCACGATCCGGCCCCGAACTTTGTCCTCAATATCTCGGCTTTTATCATCATGTGCGAGGCTTTCTTCTGCATCCGCCCCCATTTCGGCCTATGGCTCAAGACTTTCAATGTCAAGCCGAAGGTGGTGCGCGGCAGCCAGGCGGAGTGAGGAGGCGCCATGGTGGGCAAGATACCCAACGTCCTATGGCTCGAGGGCTCCTTCGTGGAGTCCCTAAAGGGGTGGCAATCGGGGTGGTTTTACATCACCGAGCCGCGCGACCCTGAATGGGTCGCAGTCCCCGAGTTCCGATCCGGACCCCCTACGCGGCTCACCTCCTGGAAAGAGACGGGCCTGTCGTCGGGTAAAGAAGGAGAGCTGACCGGACTCCAAACATGCGTCCAAACCCTGGCGGACAAGAGGCTCAAACTTGTCAACGTAGTCCAGGTTATGCTCATCCGCCGGATCCTCCCGTGTCAACAACGATCTTTCAACCTGTGGGAGTTCGACCCGGCGCAGCACCGAACTCTGAGCAGGCTCTTTGACACGACGTACGAAGATGCCTGGAAGGTGCTTTTCAAGGGCGCCGAGGCCCCCGTATCCGCTACCAAGGATCACGGATTCAGCATGCAGCGTCGCCCTCGTGCGGTAAGCTGTTTTAACCTTTTACAGGGTATTAGTTTTTCATAGTTTGACTCCATGCGGGATCTAAGATCCCTTACCTTTGACAGGATTGGCAGGAGACGTCCAGACAGATCAACTGTCCGGCTCCTTTGCCCGAAGGCCCAGCGGACGCTCGCTTGGCGAAAAGCTGCTGGTTCTAGCACCCTATGTGGTGCCGGAGAAGAAGGCCAAAAAGAAGGCCACGGGGACTCAAAAGAGTGCCCGGCGCCAGGAGGTGTCGGATTCATCATCCGGCGACTCCAAGGCGCACTCCTCCCGTGAAGACGAGGAGGAGGAAGAAGAGACCTCTCCCCCTCCAGCGGGGGGACTGAAGAAAAGGAAGGCCCCCCCATCTGGGGAGGCCGAAGGGTCCAAGAAGGGGAAAACCCTTCCTTCGGACGGCTCCACCAACGCCGACGACAGCGAAGAGGAGTGGCCGCACAGGGCCAAGCCCCTGGCGAGATCGTAAGTATCCAGATACCAGAGTGATTCATAGTATTCCTCCATTGCACAGCTTTTCCTTATGTCGAACATGTTTATGCAGTCCACCCAAAGACCGGCTCGACGTGTCGTCGAGCGGTTCCCTGGATTCGTCGGATGTGAATTCGCTTCCGACGGCTACCTCCCCCCACCCTACGGACGATGCCGAGGTGCTGTCCCAACAGGTTCCAAGCCAGGAGGAGGTGGTCCCGGAGGCGCCGCAAGGCGACCTCCCGGACTTTAGGCGTAAAGGGGATAAAACCCCCAAGGGCCCCGAGTCCGGCCTTGAGCCGGACACCGCGCCGGAACCTTCAACGGTTCCGGACTCCGGTAGGCAGCCTCCTTCCAAGAGGAGCAAGCCTACCGAGCCGGTGACCTCCGTCCAACCAGAGGCACCGGACAATTTGCTGGAGGTGCTTAAAGGCGCCTCCATCGACGAGGAGCACCGCGCTATTATGAGTGCGATGATCGAGAAGGTTCAGTCCGCCAAGAGCGGACTTACTGAAGCCTGTGCTAGCCTTCTAAGAGGCTTTGAGGTAAGTAAAGAATAAAAATATTACCGCATAGACAGTAGCCCCTAATGCTCTGTTCGGCGTTCGGACAGAAAAGCCGAATAGAGGATCTAATAACATTCACAGGAGTCTAACGTAATCAAGTCAATATGCGTATACAGGCTTCGCTGCTGGCCTCCGCCGCCCTGACTGCGGAGGTGGATACGCTGAAGCAAAACCTCACGCGGTCCGAGAACGAGCTCGGCCATGCCAAGAGGCAACTCGAGGAGAAGGAAGGTAATTAATACCTTGCGCAAGTATATAGAGAAGATGTGGTTGCAAAAAATGATAGGATCAGCGTGCTATTATAGGGGCCACGACCGAGGTGGCAACCCTTAAGCAAGCGCTGTCAGTGCACCGAGAGAGGGAAGCAGGAGGCGCGGGTGGAGGAGGTGCAGAAAGAGCTCCAGGCTCTCATGAAAAAATACGAGAGTTTGGAGCTTGACTCAAAGACGCAAGCGTCCGAGCTTGCGGCAGCCCTCAAAAGCGCGAAGTCTGCCAAGGCCGAAGCCCAGAAAGCCCTCCAAGAAATTGGAGCGATGAAGAAGATAGCGGCGGGTAAGGCATTCATTATGCAAAGCAAGCATGTGAAAGTGAATTACTTGTTACTTACCCGAGTCCGAAGCTCTCCAGGAGCATTCCAGATTTGCCCCGCAGTGCGTCTGATGCCGCCGCCTACTACCGAGCCGAGGAGGGGAGCTCGACGGAGAAGGTGTTCTGGTCTCAGTATGCTGAGGCCGGACACCTGGTGCCTTTGAGCGACCAGCTGAAGCAACTGGTCGAGCTCCACAAGGTGGCCGAACATGCCATAAAGGGCCTCTTAGTTCGGCTTTGGCCTGGAGAGGCTCTGACTGGGAGCTACTTCGGCTGGTGAGGCGGCTGGTGGATGCCTGTCCACGTCTTGAAGTAATCAAGCGCTCCGTCTGCATCGAAGGTGCCCGTAGGGCGCTTGCCCGTGCTAAAGTGCACTGGGGCAATATGGATGCGGAGAAGCTGGTGAAGGACGGGCCGCCGCCGGGCAAGGAGCATCGCGTCCCGGAAGCGTATTATGTGGGCGTCCTGAAGGGTGCCCGCCTTATAGCGGATGAATGCTCCAAAGATGTAATTTTTGAGTAAACTCGCATTTGTGATCCTGTACGCTGAAAACTTGTTCATATGCGCTAAGCAACGCTTTTGAATTTAAAATATTACCTTCTGTGCGGCCGTTTATCAAATTTGAGAGATGGCGAGTCGTCGGCTTCTGCCCCCATGCCACGAGTGCTGGGGTGTTTGGGATAAACATGAGCGCTCTTTTTCCCATTCTTGGGTCATTCGAGGGAGGTGCTCAACACAACGAACAAGGCAATCGGACTATAATGCTTGAACACTCTCACTTAGCCATAGAATTCTATAATTTGAAATTTCAGCAAAGCCCCTAGTGTTCGGAAGACCGAGTTCGGGGCGCTATCCACGCCTAGGCCGGACAAAGCTGACTCCTCGCTCTAAGCGGCATAAGTCTTTAGGGACTCAGAAACCTCTCGAACAGCGACCAGCTCTCGCCTCATCATGACGGTCAGTTTTAGCTTTCTCTACTGAGGTGCTTAGCCCAGCTCAACTGGGGCACAATCTCAGTAGTTCTCCTAGTGCTACCTTAGCCGATATAACGGAACGTAAGGTACCAAAACATAGGAGCCGGGCAAACCCAACTATTGACCCAAGACATGATTCGGAGCCGATGCATATAATGCTATAAGTTCGGGGTGCCGCACTTGTGAAAGTGTTCGGACTTCTCACACCGTATTGTGGGGTACTTAAGCTCCTGGCGTATTGGCCGTACCAAAGTGTACGGGTGCAACATGTCATTAATGAACATATATTCGTAAAAAAGAGTAATGCAATAATAGACGGAAGCTATGCATTGTTTATTCAAAAAGCTGTGACCAAAGCAGAACGATACAAATAGTGCGATAAGCAAACAATGGGACTATTTAACGTGTCCTTTCCAAGGGCGAGCTGTGGAATGGCATGTGAAACAGGTATATTACTCGTTATAGAGACCACCTTAGAGTTCCATAGTGCGGTGTAGCTTTCTGCTTCCCTGGTTGTATCGTTTGTGCGGCAATTGTACTGCCGGACAAGCCTTCCGAAGAATGGAGTCCTGAAAATAAGAGAAAATTAAGAAATCGGCAGCCCCTAGTGCGGTTTAAGCCGCGTTTCAGGCGTGCCGTGATGGTGCCCCTCCCCCTTTGCCCATGGTATTTCCAGAGCGTAGTTATGTACGCGCAACACTGCTTTCGCAAGTTCGCGAGGGCTGGGGTTGGGGCGCATTGCTACGCTTGCTCGGAACATGCCAGGCGGTCTTGTTGTAGGTTATTCCGGGCGCGCTTGACGGTTTCCAGACGTTTAATGGCCGGACAGGAGAATTGCCTTGAGAGGCTGCTTTGTACTTCCGCTGCGATAGCCGCCGTATGCTCCTCCGTTCGGAGAGAGCGTTTGGTGTTTCCATTGACCGTGATGACTCCTCGAGGGCCTGGCATCTTGAGCTTGAGGTATGCGTAGTGCGGCACCACATTGAACTTAGCAAATGCAGTTCGCCCGAGCAGTGCGTGATAGCCACTGCGGAACGGGACTATGTCGAAGATTAACTCCTCGCTTCGGAAATTATCCGGAGATCCAAAGACCACTACAAGTGTAACTGAGCCTGTACAATTGGCCTCTACACATGGTATGACGCCTTTAAAGGTCGTTTTAATGGGTTTAATCCTCGAGGGATCGATGCCCATTTTCCGCACTGTATCCTGGTAAAGCAGGTTCGGGCTGCTGCCGCCGTCCATAAGGACTCTAGTGAGGTGAAATCCGTCAATAATTGGGTCTAGAACCAATGCGGTGAATCCTCCATGACGGATGCTAGTGGGGTGGTCCCTTCGATCAAAAGTGATCGGGCAGGAAGACCATGGGTTGAACTTTGGGGCGACTGGCTCCATCGCGTATACGTCCCTTAGCGCACGCTTCCTCTCCCTCTTGGGGACGTGTGTTGCGTATATCATGTTCACCGTCCGCACTTGTGGGGGAAAACCTTTCTGTCCACTGTTGTTGGGCGGCCGGGGCTCCTCCTCGTCATCGCTATGCAGCCCCTTGTCTCTTCTTTCGGCATTTAACTTGCCTGCCTGCTTGAACACCCAACAATCCCTGTTGGTGTGATTGGCTGGTTTTTCAGGGGTGCCATGTATCTGGCATGAGCGGTCGAGTAGTCGGTCCAAACTGGATGGGCCCGGAGTATTTCTTTTGAATGGCTTTTTCTGTTGACCGGGTTTAGAGCCTCTGAATCTGGCATTAACTGCCGTATCCTCAGCATTGTCGCCGTTAATGCGGCGCTTTTGCTTGTTGCGACGCGACCTGCCACTGCTGTCCTTGGTATCCGAATTACCAGGGCTCTTGGTCATGTTATTGCTGCGAGCTAGCCAGCTATCTTCTCCCGCGCAAAAATGGGTCATAAGTGTCGTGAGGGCTGCCATAGATTTCGGCTTTTCCTGTCCTAGGTGCCGTGCAAGCCACTCGTCACGGATGTTATGCTTGAAGGCTGCTAGGGCCTCTGCGTCCGGACAGTCGACGATTTGATTTTTCTTGGTTAGGAACCGTGTCCAGAATTGTCTGGCCGATTCCTTTGGCTGCTGAATTATGTGGCTTAGGTCATCGGCGTCTGGTGGTCGCACATAAGTGCCCTGGAAATTGTCGAGGAATGCGGCTTCCATGTCCTCCCAACAACCAATTGATTTTTCTGGCAAGCTGTTAAGCCAATGACGAGCTGGTCCTTTAAGCTTGAGTGGTAGGTATTTGATGGCGTGTAGGTCATCACCGCGGGCCATGTGGATATGAAGGAGATAGTCCTCGATCCATACCGCATGATCTGTTGTGCCATCGTATGATTCGATGTTCATGGGTTTGAAACCCTCGGGGATTTGATGATCCATTACTTCATCTGTGAAGCATAGTGGGTGTGCAGCGTCTCTGTATTGGGCTATATCACGACGCAGCTCAAACGAGCTTTGTCTACTGTGTTCGGCCCGGTCGGATTTACTGTATCCGGCGTGACGAGTACCGTCTCATGCCGTGGGGCGCCCACGTGATCCATAGATCGATCTTGTTTGCCTTGCCTTGTCCTCCAATATATCTTGCAGGTCTGGCGCATTTTCCCATGCCTTGGTATTTTTTGAGCGGTGCCGGGGTGCGGCTTGAGTGGAGGGCCGAGAGGCCTCTCTGTCGCGGCCACGGGGTGGCTGGTCGGCCGCATCATGCGCTGGTGATGTAGGTTTAGGTGCTTCCTCCTCTAATTGGGGTAGCAACCTGCGCTTTGGGTAGCTCCTGGAGGGGCGTTCGAGTTCATACTCTTCGGCCGCAAGGACTTCAGTCCATCTATCGGCTAGCAAACCTTGATCAGCTCTAAGCTGTTGCTGTTTTTTCTTGAGGCTGCTCGCCGTCGCCATGAGCCTGCGTTTGAAACGCTCTTGTTCGACGGGATCCTCCGGCACGACAAATTCGTCGTCGTCGAGGCTTGCCTCGTCTTCGGAGGGAGGCATATAATTATCGTCCTCGACCTCTCTGTCTGCCGCTCTCTCATGAGGGCTGGCTTCTCTATCCTCCTGTGCTGAATCTTGCTGGAGGTGGTTGTCTTCGGCACTGTCCGGGGTGTTATTATCTCCCGTGCCGGAATCACCGTTTTTGCTTTGGTGGGATTTAGAGCGGCGCCGCTGACGCCGGCGCTTAGGCTGCTTCTTGGAGGGGTCATCCTCCGCTGTTCCATCGCCATTACCTTCTTTTGGGGTGTCCACCATGTATATATCATACGGCGAGGTGGCTTTCCAGTGCCCTATAGGCACTGGTTCTTGATCGTCTCCTGCATCGGCGTCCATACCGTCGATGTCTTCAGAGTCGAAGTCGAGCATGTCGGTTAAATCATCGACAGTGGCTACGAAGTGGGTGGTGGGTGGGCTTTGAATTTCTTCATCGTCCGCATCCCAACCCTGCTGACCATAGTCCGGCCAGGGCTCTCCTGATAAAGAGAGAGACTTTAGTGAATTCAAAATATCGCTGAAGGGCGAGTGCTGAAAGATGTCTGCGGCGGTGAACTCCATGATCGGCGCCCAATCGGGTTCGATCGGTAGGGGCACGGAGGGCTCGGAGTCAGGAGGGGAGTCCGGCTCCTTGGAGTCACGGGCTTCGCAGAGAATAGGGCTAGTGTTCGGCTCGATCGTCGTAGAGATTGCAGCCCCCGAGGCGGTGTCTAACCACCCATCCTCGATTGGTGTGATCGGCTCCGAGCTAGGGGTCGAAGCGGACACAGGTGCGGCCTCCAGGGCACTGTTCGGTGGCAGAGCTAGATCATGCCCATCGTGACAGTGCGGCGCGCTTGGCTGTGGCTCGAATCCGTCGAAGATCAAGTCTCCGCGGATGTCGGCCGTGTAGTTCAAACTTCCAAATCTAACCTAATGGCCAGGGGCGTAGCTTTCGATCTGCTCCAGATGACCAAGCGAATTGGCCCGCAGTGCAAAGCCGCCGAATACGAAGATCTGTCCGGGGAGAAAAGTCTCACCCTGGATCGCATCGCTGTTGATGATCGGAGAAGCCATCGGGCCTAAAAGTGACGACACAGAGGAACTCTCAATGAAAGCACCAATGTCGGTGTAAAAACCGGCGGATCTCGGGTAGGGGGTCCCGAATTGTGCGTCTAGGCCGGGTGGTAACAGGAGGCAGGGGACACGATGTTTTACCAGGTTCGGGCCCTCTTGATGGAGGTAAAACCCTACTCCTGCTTGATTAATATTTATGATATGGGTAGTACAAGAGTAGATCTACCACGACATCAGAGAGGCTAAACCCTAGAAGCTAGCCTATGGTATGATTGTTGTTCGTCCTATGGACTAAAACCCTCCGGTTTATATAGACACCGGAGAGGGCTAGGGTTACACAGAGTCGGTTACAATGGTAGGAGATCTACATATCCGCATCGCCAAGCTTTCCTTCCACGCCAAGGAAAGTCCCTTCTGGACACGGGACGAAGTCTTCAATCTTGTATCTTCATAGTCCAGGAGTCCGGCCGAAGGTATAGTCCGGCTATCCGGACACCCCCTAATCTAGGACTCCCTCACGTACGCTTATGTGAGACTGGTTCCACCGACTGACGGGCTGTCTCTCCCACTTTAGTCGGATCGGATTCGAAGAAAAGGGTCCTTATGAAGGGTAAATAGCAATTGGCATATCACCGTTGTGGTTTTGCGTAGGTAAGAAACGTTCTTGCTAGAAACCCATAGCAGCCACGTAAAAACATGCAACAACAATTAGAGGACGTCTAACTTGTTTTTGCAGGGTATGCTATGTGATGTGATATGTACAAAAGGATGTGATGAATGATATATGTGATGTATGAGATTGATCATGTTCTTGTAAAAGGAATCACGACTTGCATGTCGATGAGTATGACAACCGGCAGGAGCCATAGGAGTTGTCTTAATTTATTTATGACCTGCGTGTCAATGAAAACGCCATGTAATGAATTTACTTTATTGCTAATCATTAGCCATAGTAGTAGAAGTAATAGTTGGTGAGGCAACTTCATGAAGACACGGTGATGTAGATCATGATGATGGAGATCATGGTGTCATGCCGGTGACGATGGTGTTCATGCCGCGCCTCGAAGATGGAGATCAAAGGCGCAAGATGATATTGGCCATATCATGTCACTTTATGATTTTCATGTGATGTTTGTCATGTTTACATCTTATTTGCTTAGAACGACGATAGCATAAATAAGATGATCCCTCACTAAAATTTCAAGAAAGTGTTCCCCCTAACTGTGCACCGCTGCGAAGGCTCGTTGTTTCGAAGCACCACGTGATGATCGGGTGTGATAGATTCTAACGTTCGAATACAACGGGAATAAGCCAGATTTACACATGCAAAACACTTAGGTTGACTTGACGAGCCTAGCATGTACAGACATGGCCTCGGAACACGAGAGACCGAAAGGTCGAACGTGAGTCGTATAGTAGATATGATCAACATGGAGATGTTCACCGTTGATGACTAGCCCGTCTCACGTGATGATCGGACATGGCCTAGTCGATTCGGATCATGTATCACTTAGATGACTAGAGGGATGTCTATCTGAGTGGGAGTTCATCGAATAATTTGATTAGATGAACTTAATTATCATGAACATAGTCTAAATTGTCTTTGCAAATTATGTTGTGGATTAATAGCTCTTTGTTTTAATACATTCCTAGAGAAAGACTAAGTTGAAAGATATTGTAAGCAATTGTGCGGACTAGGGCCGTAGTCCGAGGATTGTCCTCACTGCTACACAGAAGGCTTCTGTCCTTGATGCACCGCTCGGTGTGCCAACCCCTCTGGCATTCTGTTGATGTTGTGAACATCTGGTAGACACGTTCTGATGATTACCTGGTAGTTTAGTGCGCCATGCTTTACGGCTTAGAGTCAGGGCTCCAAAAGCGTTTTGAACGCCATAGAACATATGAGATGTTCGAAGAGCTGAAATTGGTATTTCAGGCTCATGCCCGTGTTGAGAGGTTGAGACCTTTGACAAGACGTTTGCCTACAAGATGGAGGAGAATAGCTCAGCCAGTGAGCATGTGCTCAAAATGTCTGGGTACTTCAATCACTTGAATCAAGTGGGAGTTAATCTACCAGATAAGAGAGTGATTGACAAAAGTTCTCCAGTCGCTATTACCAAGCTACTAGAGTTTCGTGATGAACTATAACATGCAAGGGAAGATAATCCCGGAGCTGTTTGTCGTGCTTAAGGCCGTAAAGGTAGAAATCAAGAAGGAGCATCAAGTGTTGATGGTTAACAAGAGCACTGGTTTCAAAGAAGGGCAAGGGCAAGAAGGGAAACTTCTTGAATGGCAAGCCAGTTGCCGCTCCAGTGAAGAAACCCAAGAACCCAAACCCAAGATAAAGTGCTTCTATTAGGGGAACGGTCACTAGTAGCAGAACTGCCTCAAATACTTGGTAGATAAGAAGGTTGTCAACTTCAACAAAAGTATAGTTGATATATGTGTGTTATTGATGTGTACCTTACTAGTACTCCTAGTAGCACCTGGGTATTAGATACCAGTTCAGTTGCTAACATTGGTAACTCGAAACAAAAGCTACGGAATTAACGGAGACTAGCTAAGGGCGAGGTGACGATGTGTGTTGGAAGTGTTTCCAAGTTTGATGTGATCACCATCGCACGCTCCCTCTACCTTTGGGATTAGTGTTGAACCTAGATAAGTGTTGTTTGCATTGGTGTCTGCGTTGAGCATGAACATGATTAGATCATGTTTATTGCAATATGGTTATTCATTTAAGTAAGAGGATAATTGTTGTTCTGTTTACATGAATAATACCTTCTATGGTCATGCACCCAATGTGAATGGTTTATTGAATCCCGGTCGTAGTTATACACATGTTCATAACATTGGTGCCAAAGGATGTAGAGTTGATAATGATAGTACCACTTTCATGTGGCACTGCCGCTTAGGTCATATTGGTGTAAAGCGCATGAAAGAACCTCCATGCTAATGGACTTTTGAAGTCACTTGATTTTGAATCACTTACACATGCGAACCATGCCTCTTTGGCAAGATGACTAAAACCCCGTTCTTTGGAACAATGGAACGGGCAAGTGACTTGTTGGAAATCATACATGCTGATGTGTGCGGTCCGATGAGTGTTGACGCGCGCGGTGGGTATCGTTATTTTCTCACCTTCACCGGTGAATTCAATAGATATGGGTATATTTACTTCATGAAGCATAAGTCTGAAATGTTTGAAAAGTTCAAGCAATTTCAGAGTGAAGTTGAGAATCATCGTAACAAGAAGATCAAGTTCCTTCGATTTGATCAAAGGGAAAGTATCAGAGTTATGAGTTTGGCAATCACTAAAGACAAGGTGGAATCCTTTCACAGTTGACGCCGCCTGGAACACCATAGCATGATGGTGTGTCCGAACGTCGTAATCGAACCTTATTGGATATGGTGTATGGTGTCTCTTACCAATCTACCTCTATTTTTGGGGGTTATGCATTAAAGACAATTACATTCACTTTAAATAGGGCACCATCTAAGTCCGTGGAGACGATACCGTATGAACTATGGTTTGGCAAGAAACCAAAGTTGTTGTTTCTTAAGGTTTGGGGCTACGATGCTTATGTCGATAGGCTTCGATCGGAAGAGCTTGAACCCAAAGCGGAAAATTGTATCTTCATAGAATACCCTAACAGGACGATTGGGTATACCTTCTATCTCAGATCTGAGGGCAAAGTGTTTGTCGCTAAGAACAGGTCCTTTCTCGAGAAATAGTTTCTCTTGAAAGAATTGAGTGGGAGGAAGATAGAACTTGATGAGGTTGTTGAACCTTCACTTCAACCAGAGAGTAGCGCATCACAGAAAGATGTTTCTGTGGCACTTACGTCAGTTGAGGAGAAAGCTAATGATGATGATCATGAAGCTTCAGATCAAATTACTATCAAACATCGTAGGTCGACAAGGGTGTGTACAACTTCTCAGTGGTAACACTACTAGGGAAAAGCCTATACACAGAATCTTACCAGCAGCACGCTTTAAAATAAGGCGCTGCTGCTAACTAGCAGTAGCGCTCGCGCACAAACCTCAGTGCTGAAATAAATGTATCAGTAGCGCGCCCACTCTAAGACGCACTACTGCTATAATTGCCACGCCGCCGCCGCGAGGCTAGTTCTAGCAGCAGCGCGCTTGTATGAAGAGCGCTACTGCTACGGACCATAGTAGTAGCACATTTACACAATAACCGCTACTGCTAAGTTTACTAAAAAAATTAGTCCCACCTCGCTTCGTGAAGAGAGTTTGTACCACCTTAAATATGTTACTTCTCAAACTTTCACAACCACTTGGTCTTCATTGAACTCTATGTGTAAAATTTGTGGCCGCAATATGAGTCTTCAGCAGTTCCTAAACTGGTGAGGACTCATATTGACAAATCAGATTGTGCACAAAAATATCATTGATGATCAATGTATTTTTGATGTCTATTTTTACATGCTGACACATAGCAGTAGCACGCTCTTTGTGAAAGGCGCTACTGCTAGGTTGTTTAGCAGTAGCGCCTTTTGCTATAGCGCGCTACTGCTAAGCCACACCATCTCCCCCACTCTCCGACCTAGTCGATCCACTCACACTCACTCGATCTCCCCCTCAACCCCCCGCGCCGGTACTCCCCCGTCGCCCCTCCTCCGATCTGCGCCGCCGCCACCTCCTCCTCGCTGGACTCGGTACCAGCCTCCTCCTCCGTCCTCCCTCTAGTCGCCGCTGGTTGGCCCCTCCTCGCTCTTCCTTCCTTCTTCGTCCCCCCTCCACTCATTGCCGGCTAGCCCCTTCTCGCTCCGTCTTCCTGCTCCGTCCTACTCTCTTCTCCCTCCTCGAGTCGCCCCTCCTTCTCCCTCCTCCCTCCTCCATCCACAACCCCTCCTCCCTGCTACATTTTGATTTAGTAGGCTAGTTGATTTAGTTGATTTAGAACATTTTAATTTAGTTGATTTAGTATGTAGTTGATTTACTTGATTTAGAACATCTTGATTTAGTTGATTTAGTAGGCTAGTTGATTTAGTTGATTTAGTAGGCTAGTTGATTTAGTTGATTTAGAACATTTTGATTTAGTTGATTTAGTATGCTAGTGGATTTAGTAGGCTAGTTGATTTAGTTGATTTAGTATGCACCATTTTATTGTTATTTTTTTGTACATGGATAGATAGATGCTTTTGTTTTTTTGTAATAAGTTATTTTTTGGCAAAATGTAGGTGCCAATTTAGTTAAATTTGCCACTTGTTTTTTTAATCAATTATCTTAGGCAATAGGGCCAGATGAGATGAAATGTCTTGGTAGTTGGTACCCTTATTTGGTAGATATTTGTGAAAAGTTTTTTCGGCAATAGGTGCCACCGAAATGCTTTGTCCATAAAATTGCTTCTCGCGGAAGAACCAAAAATATCACATGCTACTGTTTTTATTTCCTGTGAAGTGAATCGTTAATCCTTTGCTCATATTGCTTTAGGAAAATGGCACCACCACCACCACCACTATGTCGACTGTGCAAGTCAAGGTGCACCAGCAGCCTTGCAACTGGCAAGCTGTTCGGCATCTACTTCCAGCCGAGTTTTCGTCATGCGGCGGTAAGAAATTAGATGAAATGTAACAACTATTTTATTTTTAGTGTTGGCATTACTGCATTGTGTCATTTTGCTTTTTTTACACAGATCGTCCCATGCAATGTGAGGTTGAAATTCAACAAGCTGACAGGAGACACTGTGACATTTGAGGCTCCTGGGGGGCTGTACACTATGGAGGTCGAGAAAGGATGCAATATGTCGCAGATTGGAGGAGATGGATGGGCCCGTTTCCTTGCCCACATGCGTCTTACTGGTGGTGAGTTGATCAGCTTCTCCTTCAGACCAAAAAGACCCAAGCTGGCTGTCATTTATCTCAACCTGGTGGAAGATGACGAAGATGATGAAGATGACGAAGATGATGAAGATAATGAGGACCCACTTGATGAAGATGATGAGAACCCACTTCATGAAGCCATCATAGCTCAAAGAATGAGGCTGAGCGAGGAGGAGGTGTGCAACCTATGGGACATAATTCCGCCACGTGATGACTTTGTCGGGGTGCCATTCATGACCCGCCTGACAAGTACCATGGTCGATCGGCATGAAATGGTATGTTATACGTACTGCATGTAGTAATTTGATGATATATATATGCTTTATTGTTATACTTACAAATGCAAATTATTCGATGATATGCTTAGTGAATCCGATGATATGCTTAGTGTAGAGTCCAATGATATGCTTTGTGTAATCTAGTCGATGATATGCTTTAGTGTAGAGTCTGATCACATGCTCTTATTAGTGTAGAATCCAATGAACTATTAATAGTGTAGATAATCCATATATACTTATTAGTAAAATTCATGATTAGTTAGTACAAATGCGTAGTACTATGTCTTTTGATAGTGTAGAAATCTAGACTTAATAGAAATATATTTGCAAGAGCATGTGTGAGGCTATTTATTAATTGATATGTTTTTCTTATTCAGAAATTGCCAAAGAACCTATCTATGAGTTGTGGTATCGAGCCTGATGAAGAAGGCTCAGCTGGAGTACGCCTTACCACAAGGGGCTCCGTCGCCACCTGTACTTACCGCATGGACACAGACGGTCGCACACACTTAAGCTCGGTTGGGTGGAAGAGATTCCTCGTTGGCAAGAACCTTCGTGTTGGACAGGCCATCCTAATTACTATCAGGAACACCCACCGCCCAGGCTTGAGGATGATGATCGTCGTCGATATCATCTAGAACTACATGTGTGTGTGTGGCTATATCATCTAGAACTACATATGATGATCGTCGTCGATATCATGTAGAACTACATATGATGATCGTCGTCGATATTATCTAGAACTACATATGATGATCGTCGTCGATATCACCTTGTACTGCTTGAGGATGCATGTTGAGTATATATGAAATTATTATCTAGTACTCCCTCGGTTCCAAATTACTCGTCGTGGTTTTAGTTCAAATTTGAAGTAAAACCACGACGAGTAATTTGGAACCGAGGGAGTACTACCTAGTACCTATAATGCTTTATGAAATTGATATCTAGTAGTACCTAGTATCTGGAAATTGATGTTTATTGAAGCTGAAACGGGGTAGGAAGCCGGTGGGAAATGATGAAATATATAGCAGTAGCGCGGGGCAAGGAAATCGCTACAGCTAATTAATATTAGCGCGTTCCGAAGACGCGCTGCTGATACAGTCCAGAGTAGTAGCGCATGTACGGACCACGCTACTACTAACAGTTAGCTGTAGCGCCTTATTGGTAGCATGGCTGCCCGCGCTGCTAATAGCCCCAAAACCCGCGCTACTACTAGGGTTTTCCCTAGTAGTGTAACCCTGTCTTAAAGGTCTTGTTGTTGGACAACGATAAACCTATGAGCTATGAAGAAGCGATGGTGGGCCCGGATTCCAACAAATGGCTAGAAGCCATGAAATCCGAGATAGGATCCATGTATGAGAACAAAGTATGGAATCTGGTGGACTTGCTCGATGAATGGCAAGCCATTGAGAATAAATGGATCTTTAAGAAGAAGACAAACGTTGATGGTAATGTCACCATTTGTGAAGCTCGACTTGTCTCAAAGAAGTTTCCGACAAGTTCAAGGAGTTGACTATGATGAGACTCTCTCAATCATAGCGATGCTAAAGTCTGTTAGAACTATGTTAGCAGCTGCTGCATTTTCATTTACGAAATCAGGCAGATGGATGTCAAAACAAAGTTTCCTTGACGGTTTCCGTGAGGAAAGGTTGTATGTGATGTAACCAAAAGGTTTTTGTTAATCCTAAGGATGCTAAAAGGTATGCAAACTCCAGCGATCCTTCTATGGACTGGAGCAAGCATCTCGGAGTTGGAACATACGCATTGATGAGGCCATCAAAGCATTTGGGTTTATACAAAGTTTGCAAGAAACTTGTATTTGCAAGAAAGTGAGTGGGAGCACTACAACATTTCTGATAGGTATATATGGATGACATATTGTTGATCGGAAATGATGTAGAATTTCTAGAAAGCATAAATGGTTGTTTGAATGGAGTTTTTCAAAGGAAGACCTGTGTAAAACTGCTTACATGTTGGGTATCAAGATCTATAGAGATAGATCAAGACGTCTGATAAGACTTTCACAGAGCACATACCTTGACATGATCTTGAAGGAGTTCAAGATGGATCAGTCAAAGAAGGATTTCTTGCCTGAGTTGTGAGGTGTGAAGTTAAGACTTGAAGCTCGACCACGGAAGAAGAAAGAGAAAGGACGAAAGTCGTCCCCTATGCCCTAGCCATAGGCTCTATACGATATGCCATGCTGTGTACCACGATGTGCCTTGCCACGTGGCTGGCAAGAGGGTACAAGAGTGATCCAGGAGTGGATCATTGGACAACGGTCAAAATTGTCCTTAGGAATAAGGAAATGTTCCTCGGTTATGGAAGTGATAAAGAGTTCGGCGTAAAGGGTTACGTCGATGCAAGCTTTAACACCTATCCGGATGACTCTGAGTAGCAAACCGGATACGTATAGTGGAGCAACCATTTGGAATAGCTCCAAGTGGAGCATAGTAGCAACATCCACAACATGAAATCGAGATTTGCGAAGAACACACAGATCTGAATGTTGCAGACCTGTTGACTGACACTTCTCTCGTAAGCATAACATGATCAAACCCTATAACTCATTGAGTGTTAATCACATGGTGATGTGAACTAGATTATTGACTCTAGTAAACTCTTCGGGTGTTAGTCACATGGCGATGTGAACTATGAGTGTTAATCACATAATGATGTGAACTAGATTATTGACTCTAGTGCAAGTGGGAGACTGTTGGAAATATGCCCTAGAGGCAATAATAAAATGGTTATTATTATATTTCCTTGTTCATGATAACTGTCTATTGTTCCTGCTATAATTGTATTAACCGGAAACCGTAATACATGTGTGAATACATAGATCGTAATATGTCCCTAGTAAGCCTCTAGTTGACTAGCTCATTGATCAATAGATGGTCATGGTTTCCTGACCATGGACATTGGATGTCATTGATAACGGGATCACATCATTAGGAGAATGATGTGATGGACAAGACCCAATCTTAAGCGTAGCACAAGATCGTGTAGTTCGTTTGCTAAAGCTTTTCTAATGTCAAGTATCATTTCCTCAGACCATGAGATTGTGCAACTCCCGGATACTGTAGGAATGCTTTGGGTGTACCAAACATCACAACGTAACTGGGTGGCTATAAAGGTGCACTACAGGTATCTCCGAAAGTGTCTGTTGGGTTGGCACGAATCAAGACTGGGATTTGTCACTCCGTATGACGGAGAGGTATCTCTGGGCCCACTCGGTAATGCATCATCATAATGAGCTCAATGTGACTAAGGAGTTTGTCACGGGATCATGCGTTACGGAACGAGTAAAGAGACTTGCCAGTAACAAGATTGAACGAGGTATGGGGATACCGACGATCGAATCTCGGGCAAGTAACATACCGATAGACAAAGGGAATTGTATACGGGATTGATTGAATCCCCGACATCGTGGTTCATCCGATGAGATCATCATGGAACATGTGGGAGCCAATATGGGTATCCAAATCACGCTAGTGGTTATTGGCCGGAGAGATGTCTCGGTCATGTCTGCATGGTTCCCGAACCCATAGGGTCTACACACTTAAGGTTCAGTGACGCTAGAGTTGTTATGGGAAATAGTATGTGGTTACCGAAGGTTGTTCGGAGTCCCGGATGAGATCCCGGACGTGACGAGGAGTTCCGGAATGGTCCGTAGGTGAAGATCGATATATTGGACGAAGGGTATTGGAGTCCGGAATTGTTCTGGGGGTACCAGGTGACGAGCAGCGTGTCCGAAAGGGGTTTCGGAGGCCCCGGCAAGCGTTGGGGGGCCTTATGGGCCAAGTGGAGGGGGCACATCAGCCCACTAAGGGCTGAGCGCCCCTCCCACCCCATCTCACGTAACCTTGAGAGGTGGGGGCGCCTCCCCTAGGGCAGCCACCCCTCCCGGCTTGGGGGCCAAGTTTCCTAGTGGTCGGGGCGCCCAAACCCACCTAGGGTTTCCCCTGTGGCCGCCGCCCCTCCCCTAGGGAACCCTAGGGAGCCTCCTCCACCCCCTTCCCCCTATATATAGTGAGGGAGAGAGAGGGCATCCGCACACCCTTCCCTTGGCGCAGCCCTTCCCCCTCTCCTACACCTCCTCCTCCTCCGTAGCGCTTGGCGAAGCCCTGCCAGAGAACCACGAGCTCCATCACCACCATGCCGTCGTGCTGTCGGTGTTCTGCCTCAACTTTTCCTCTCCCCTTGCTGTATCAACAAGGAGGAGACATTCCCGGGCTGTACGTGTGTTGAACGCGGAGGCGCCGTTGTTCGGCGCTTAGATCGGAATCGACCGCGATCTGAATCGCTGCGTGTATGACTCCACCAACCGCGTTCTTGTAACACTTCCGCTTAGCGATCTTCAAGGGTATGAAGATGCACTCCCTCTCTCGTTGCTAGTATCTCCTAGATTGATCTTGGTGACACGTAGGAAATTTTGGAATTATTGCTACGTTACCCAACATTATCGAGGTGGACTATGGTGGAGGGGGGCACCACACACGGCTAAGAGATCAAATCAATTGTTGTGTCTCTTGGGTGCCCCCTGCCCCTGTATATAAAGGAGCAAGGGGGGGGGAGGTGCGGCCGGCTAGGAGGAGGCACGCCAGGAGGAGTCCTACTCCTACCGGGAGTAGGACTCCCTCCCTTCCTTGTTGGATTAGGAGAAGGGGGAAAGAGGAGGGAGAGAGGAAGGAAAGGGGGGGCGCCGCCCCCCTCCCCTTGTCCTATTCGGACTAGGGGGGAGGGGCGCGCGGCCCTGCCCTGGCCGCCTCTCCTCTTCTCCACTAAGGCCCACTATGGCCCATTAATCCCCCCGCGGGGGGGGGGGGGGGGGGGGGGGGGGCTTCCGGTAACCCCTCGGTACTCCGGTAAAATCCCGATTTCACCCGGAACACTTCCGATATCCAAATATAGGCTTCCAATATATCAATCTTCGTGTCTCGACCATTTAGAGACTCCTCGTCATGTCCGTGATCACATCCGGGACTCCGAACAACCTTCGGTACATCAAAACTCATAAACTCATAATATAATCGTCATCAAAACTTTAAGCGTGCGGACCCTACGGGTTCGAGAACTATGTAGACATGACCGAGACACGTCTCCAGTCAATAACCAATAGCGGAACCTGGATGCTCATATTGGCTCCCACATATTCTACGAAGATCTTTTATCGGTCAGACCGCATAACAACATACGTTGTTCCCTTTGTCATCGGTGTGTCACTTGCCTGAGATTCGATCGCTCAATACCTACTTCAATCTCGTTACCGGCAAGTCTCTTTACTCGTTCCGTAATATATCATTCCGCAACTAACTCATTAGTTGCAATGCTTGCAAGGCTTGAGTGATGTGCATTACCGAGTGCGCCCAGAGATACCTCTCCGACAATCGGAGTGACAAATCCTAATCTCGAAATACGCCAACCCAACAAGTACCTTCGGAGACACCTGTAGAGCACCTTTATAATCACCCAGTTACGTTGTGACGTTTGGTAGCACACAAAGTGTCCGGTAAATGGGAGTTGCATAATCTCATAGTCATAGGAACATGTATAGGTCATGAAGAAAGCAATAGCAACAAACTAAACGATCAAGTGCTAAGCTAACGAAATGGGTCAAGTCAATCACATCATTCTCCTAATGATGTGATCCCGTTAATCAAATGACAACTCATGTCTATGGTTAGGAAACATAACCATCTTTGATTAACGTGCTAGTCAAGTAGAGGCATACTAGTGACACTCTGTTTGTTTATGTATTCACACATTTTTTTGTTTCCGGTTAATACAATTCTAGCATGAATAATAAACATTTATCATGATATAAGGAAATAAATAATAACTTTATTATTGCCTCTAGGGCATATTTCCTTCACCAACATGTTGAGCTTGCCTTTCCCTCTCTTGCTAGCCAATTTCTTTGCACCAAGTAGAGATACTACTTGTGCTTCCAAATACCCTTAAAACCAGTTTTGCATGAGAGTCCACCATATCTACCTATGGATTGAGTAAGATCCTTCAAGTTAGTTGTCATCGGTGCAAGCAATAAAAATTGCTCTCTAAATATGTATGACTTATTAGTGCAGAGAAAATAAGCTTTATACGATCTTGTGATATGGAAGAAATAAAAGCGACGGACTGCATAATAAAGGTCCATATCATAAGTGGCAATATAAAGTGACGTTCTTTTGCATTAAGATTTTGTGCATCCAACCATAAAAGCGCATGACAACCTCTGCTTCCCTCTGCGAAGGGCCTATCTTTTACTTTTATCTTCTACCTTACATAAGAGTCATGGTGATCTTCACCTTTCTTTTTTACATTTTATCCTTTGGCAAGCACAATGTGTTGGAAAGATCCTGATATATATAGCTAATTGGATGTGAGTCTTCATGAACTATTATTGTTGACATTACCCTTGAGGTAAAATGTTGGGAGGCAAAACTATAAGCCCCTATCTATCTATGTGTCCGATTAAAACCTCATACCCATAAATATTGCGTGAGTGTTAGCAATTGTGAAAGACTAAAAGATGGTTGAGTATGTGGACTTGCTGAAAAGCTCTTATATTGACTCTTTCCTATGTTATGATAAATTGCAATTGCCTCAGTGACTGAGATTAGCGTTTGTTGGTTCTCAATGAAGTTTATGATTCATACTTGAAATTGTGATTGAATTGTTACTTTAGCATAAGAGATCATATGCCAATATATATGTTTGTTGGTTCCCATGGGAGAAGTCTTGCTGTTCTAAGAATGATCATGATGCCCTCATGTCCGTATTTTATTTTTATCGACACCTCTATCTCTAAACATGTGGACATATTTTTCGATTTCGGCTTTCGCTTGAGGACAAGCGAGGTCTAAGCTTGGGGGAGTTGATACGTCCATTTTGCATCATGCTTTTATATCGATATTTATTGCATTATGGGTAGTTATTACACATTATGTCACAATACTTATGCCTATTCTCTCTTATTTTACAAGGTTTGCATAAGAGGGAGAATGCCGGCAGCTGGAATTCTGGGATGGAAAAGGAGAAAATATTAGAGACCTATTCTTCACAGCTCTAAAAGTCCTGAAACTTCACAGAAGTTATTTCCAGAATATATAAAAAATACTGAGCGCAAGAAGTACCAGAGGGGGGCCACCCACCAGCCACGAGGGTGGGGCACGCCCTACCCCCCTGGGCGCGCCCCCTGCCTCGTGGCCCCACTGGTGGCCCTCTGATGCCCATCTTCTGCTATATGGAGTCTTTCATCAAGGAAAAAATCATAAGCAAGCTTTCGGGACGAGACTCCGCCGCCACGAGGCGGAACCTTGGCGGAACCAATCTAGGGCTCCGGCAGAGCTGTTCTGCCGGGGACACTTCCCTCCGGGAGGGGGAAATCACGACCATCGCCATCATCAACGATCCTCTCATCGGGAGGGGTCAATCTCCATCAACATCTTCACTGGCACCATCTCATCTCAAACCCTAGTTCATCTCTTGTATCCAATCTTTGTATCCAAACCTCAGATTGGTACCTGTGGGTTGCTAGTAGTGTTGATTACTCCTTGTAGTTGATGCTAGTTGGTTTACTTGGTGGAAGATCATATGTTCAGATCCATTATGCATATTAATACCACTCTGATTATGAACATGAATATGCTTTGTGAGTAGTTACGTTTGTTCCTGAGGACATGGGAGAAGTCTTGCTATTAGTAGTCATGTGAATTTCGTATTCGTTCGATATTTTGATGAGATGTATGTTGTCATCCCTCTAGTGGTGTCATGTGAACGTTGACTACATGACACTTCACCATTGTTTGGGCCTAGAGGGAGGCATTGGGAAGTAATAAGTAGATGATGGGTTGCTAGAGTGACAGAAGCTTAAACCCTAGTTTATGCGTTGCTTCGTAAGGGGCGGATTTGGATCCATATGTTTCATGCTATGGTTAGGTTTACCTTAATACTTCTGTTGTAGTTGCGGATGCTTGCAATGGGGGTTAATCATAAGTGGGATTCTTGTCCAAGTAAGGACAGTACCCAAGCACCGGTCCACCCACATATCAAATTATCAAAGTACCGAACACGAATCATATGAACGTGATGAAAACTAGCTTGACGATAATTCCCATGTGTCCTGGGGAGCGCTTTTCTCTATATAAGAAATTGTCCAGGCTTGTCCTTTGCTACAAAAAGGATTGGGCCATCTTGCTGCACTTTATTTACACTTGTTACTTGTTACTCGTTACCAATTACCTTATCAAAAAACTATCTATTACCGATAATTTCAGTGCTTGCAGAGAATACCTTGCTGAAAACCGCTTATCATTTCCTTCTGCTCCTCGTTGGGTTTGACACTCTTACTTATCGAAAGGACTACGATAGATCCCCTATACTTGTGGGTCATCAGCCTGTTTGGAGAACTCAGGGACATGTGGGGTTTGCGGGGTAAGATGAAATATACCCAGTTCAAAAATAACAGGTATCTGCTAGAATTCGAGCGAGAGGGAGACATGTGTTTCATCATCAACAACGGCCCTTGGTCGTACAAGGGGGACACCTTCCTGATGGTCGCCATGGACGGGAGCGTCCCTCCAGGGGACGTTGAGATTTCTCATATGCCCATTTGGGTTAAGATCTTCAACGCCCCTCCCGTCATGCTCTCGGAACCGGTGGCTTGGCGGCTTGGTGCTTTGCTGGGAGAAGTGCTTGAGGTAGACACAGACAGAGATGGTAATGTTTGGGGTGATTTCCTGCAGATTAGAATTAGTCATGATGTTGATAGGCCTCTGACGAGAGATATAAAAACCCGTGAGCTAGCTGTGAGTGGGGATGAGGAAAAACACATGTACACCCTAGAGGTGAAGTATGAGAGATTGCCAAGGTTCTGCATGTATTCTGGTAGAGTAAGCCATGGACAACGCGATTGTAAGCTGCCAGAGGACCTCCAAAAGATGAGGTTTACGGCAGCGTTGCGCGGGTCCCCTTTAAAAAATAAGAATGGCAGGGGAGGGTATGTCGCGCCGGATGCCTGTAGTGCACGTCGCTTCATACACTTTGGGTCAGAGGTAAACTGTGGAATCAGGCCGGCCCCGGCGAGGCTTGCTATGAGCGAGTACAACAGGATCCCTGAAGATGTGTTGGCTGATCCTTTGGTGCAAGAAGCAATCGCTGCGGTGAGTGCAATAAAGCTGGGCGAGGGGCCCAACGCAGCATCTCTGAAGAACATTCAGATGGAACAGGCTCGTGAAGAGGAGTTGTTGGTAAAACCGCAAGCTGAGTTATAGGCCGCTGTGAAGGTTGTAAACGAGCAGATCAGTGGAAGATCCACCCCAGAGTTCCCTCCTGGGTTTGGCCCATCGGCTGTGCTTGCCGCAGGTAATCCCCCGATGGCACTAGTAGTGCGGGCGGCAGGGGAGAATGAGGTAACCACGACAAAGGATCAGGAGAGGACACGGGGGATTGCAACTGCAGATGGTGCGACTCCTTGGGCAGAGAATGCTCACGGAAAGAAAAATAATACTATCGGGAAGGGGGCTGCTATCAATGTAGAGGTCGTTCAGGTCTCAGTGTTGAGCAAAAGGAGTGACAGAAGTGAGGAAGGGACAGAGAAAATGAGGTTAGGTACAATGGAAGATGGTTCTGATCAGAGCAAAAAGGTCAAGGGCTCGGCGAAAAGTGAAGGAATGAGCAAGATTGGAAAGAAGGACGAAGAGGAAGCTACTAGCCCTGGGGCTGCCAGTCCGCTGGTAGGTGCCGATGGTGGCGCCTGCCAGAGACCATGACGGTGCTAAGCTGGAACTGTCGGGGCCTCGGGCAACCCCGGACAGTTCAGGAGCTGGTATGCCTAGTGCATACTCACAAGCCCAAGATCGTCTTCCTAGCTGAAACGAGATAGTGCGAGAATAAAGTTAAAGGTATGAAATGGAGACTAGGTTTGAAACATTGCCTTACCAAGGATGGTAAGGGCAAAGGGGCTGGTATTCACTGTACTGGGACGATTCAATAAAAATATAAGTTTTATCGTATGCGCCGAGGTAATTTGATGTGATTGTATCTGAACCCCAAAGTCCTAAATGGCGCGGAACTTTTGTATATGGTGAGCCAAAGGGTCAGGATCGACATCTCATGTGGAGTCGGCTTAAAAACATTTCTCAAAAATCGAATGAACCCTGGCTAATGGTGGGTGACTTCAGCGAGACAATGTGGCAGCCTGAGCATTTCTCTTATGCAAAGAGGTCAGAGAGGAAGATGGCAGACTTCAGAGATGTCCTCTCTTTCTGCGAGCTGCATGATTTAGGTTTCAAAGGTCCAAGTTGGACTTATGATAATAAGCATTGGGGGAATAAGAACATCAAAGCTAGATTGGACAGGGCTGTGGCCTCACAAGCTTGGTGCGATTTGTTTCAATGGACATACAGTTACTCACATATGCTCCACTCGCTCCGACCACTTTCCTGTGCTGGTGGAAACATGCGCCAGCTCTTGGCGTCGAAAGCAAAAGCGTGCCTTCCACTATGAACAAATGTGGGAACGCCTGCCCTCTCTACACACCACTATTGAGAAAACTTGGGCAGGGAAAGGGAAAGCGAGGAATCTGTCAGAAGTTTCAAACAAGCTGCAGGAAATGAGGGGGTCCCTAACCCGCTGGAGTAAGAACAACTTTGGCTCACTCCTCCGCAAAACCAAATAGATTAGGGACAACATTAGCAAGCTTTTGGAGGAGCAGCAGTCAGTCTCTAGGGAAGAGAGATTGAAAAAACTGTCAAGCGAGCTAGATGAGCTATTGCTTCGGGAAGAAATTATGTGGAGGCAATGATCGAGAGTCCAATGGCTGAGAGAAGGCGATAGAAATACAAGATATTTCCAGCGGAAAGCTACTTGGAGACAGAAGAAGAACTCTATTCGCAAACTGAAAGGGGAAGATGGCTGCTGGGTGGAGAAAGGTGATGACCTAAAGAAAATGACTATAGATTTTTTCAAACTCTAGTTTACTGCAGATAATGAAGTTGATCCTAGTACACCGCTGAACCTTATATCTCCTAGAGTGACGAAAGAAATGAATGAATCCCTGACAAAGGCCTACACGAATGAAGAGATTGCGGATGCCCTGTTCCAAATAGGACCCCTAAAAGCCCCAGGAGCTGACGGATTCCCTGCCAGATTCTACCAATGAAACTGGGTCTTGGTAAAGGAGGATGTCGTACCCGCAGTTAAGGACTTCTTCAAGTCGGGGCTTATGCCCCCTGGGGTGAATGATATGGTTATCTGCCTAATCCCAAAAGGCAAAGACCCCCAATATTTGAAGGACTACCGACCGACCAGTCTCTGTAACGTTTTATACAAAGTGGTGTCAAAGTGCATAGTCAATTGACTCCTGCCTTTTTTGAATGAGATTGTCTCAGAATATCAAAGTGCTTTTGTCCCAAGCAGGATGATCACGGACAATGCTATTATAGCTTTTGAGTCTTTCCACAAAATTAGCCACTCCAGGAGCAGTTTTAACACACATTGTGCCTATAAGTTAGACTTGGCAAAAGCTTATGACAGGGTTGACTGGGGGTATTTGGAGGGGGCACTCCACAAATTGGGCTTTGATCCCACATGGATTAGGTGGGTGACGTGTTGCGTCAAATCGGCGACATACCCGGTTAAGTTGAATGGCGAGCTGTTGGATTCCTTCTCCACGTCGAGAGGGCTCAGACAAGGCGATCCTTTGAGTCTGTGCCTGTTTCTTTTGGTGGTGGATGGCCTGGTGAACATACTTAGAAGAGAAGTAGACAATGGTAACATAACGCCTATCAAGGTTGCAAGAGGTAGTCCCGGGATATCAAATCTACTTTTCGCTGACGACAGCCTCCTCTCCTTCAAGGCTATAGATCAGGAAGCAAAGGTGGTCAAGGATGCCTTGGACTATTTCCAAACATGCATGGGACAGCTGCTCAGCCCATCAAAATGCTCGCTGTTGTTTAGTGAACTTTGTCCACCCGTGACACAAGGAAATATCAAGAACATCCTCGGGGTTGTGTATGCGACTTTTGAAAGTAAATACTTGGGCCAGCCAACTCCAGAGGGGAGAATGAAGAATGGGTGTTTCCAGCCGATCATGGAAAGATTTACTAAAAGATGTTCAGATTGGAACGAAAGATTCATGTCTTTTGCGGGAAAAGAGGTTAATGTGAAATCAGTAGTCCAAGCCCTACTAACGTATCTGATGGAAGTCTTTCAATTACCAATTGGTTTTTGTGACAAGTATGAGAAGCTCATAAGAGATTTCTGGTGGGGAGATACGGAGGATCATAGGAAAGTACACTGGATGGCTTGGGACCAAATGACCAGACCCAAAAGGAATGGAGGTCTGGGCTTCAGGGATATGCATTCTTTTAACCAAGCATTGCTTGCGAGACAAGGGTGGAGATTGATTCAAAATCCTGACAGTCTGTGCGCTAGGGTATTGAAATCGAAGTATTACCCAAATGGAAACCTTTTGGATACTGTATTTGCAACAGACGCGTCGCCCGCCTGGCGAGGCATTGAGTTCGGCCTAGAGCTTTTGAAGGAAGGTATAGTGTGGAGGGTTGGAGATGGGAGAAGCATCCGGATACAGAGAGACAACTGGATCCCGAGGAGGAGTGGGCTAAAGGCCTCCTCTTTCACACGGAGCTGCAGACTGAGATGGGTAAACCAACTGATTAAAACGGATACAAATGAGTGGGATGTGGATCTCATTCGGAAGGTGTGCCCAGTTTATGATGCAGAGGAAATCTGCAAGATCAGACTCCCTGCTAGGAAAACTAGTGATTTCATGGCTTGGAACCATGAGGATTCAGGAGTATTCAGCGTCAGGAGTGCATATATACTGGCGGAGGAGATCAAGAATAAAGATGGGACAGTCGCATCCAGCTCCTCTAGCGAGACGAGCAACAGTAGCATCTGGGACTTGATCTGGAAGGGTAAGATCCCCCAAAAAATTAAAATCCTAAACTGGAGGGTAGCTACAGGTTCACTGGACACTACAAAAAACAAAAAACGGAGAACACTTGAAGTCAATGCCACTTGTCCTATATGCGGGCAGGAAGATGAGGATGAATACCACGCGGTCATCAACTGCACTAAGGCCCAAGCTTTGCGTTCTGAAGTTCGAAAAGTGTGGAAGCTTCCAAGTGAGAAAGCCTTTGCGTACACTGGCCCTAATTGGTTGTAGTGTCTCCTCGATACATGTGATATGAGGACCTGCGAGAGGATCCTTCTGATGTTCTGGACAGCGTGGTTCCTTCGTGAAGATTGTATGCATGGCGATGGGAAAGCTTTGGTGTCTGTATCGATGGATTTCTTACAGCGTTACGAGATGGAAATCATGCTTGCCTCGGGACCTGAACCTGACGCTGCAGGCAAAGTGAGCCTGTTCCCTACGCTGCCAAGTGGGCGGGCACGCACATCAAATGAGATGCACCACTGGAACACACCACCGCCTGATAGCTAGAAGATGAATGTCGACGCATCCTTTTTGGGCGACAGAGACATGACGTGTCTCGGGATGATTACAAGGGTTTGATCGCAATGTCGGTATGCCGAAGGATCAAACCTAGTGCAGGGATCGAAGAAGCGGAGGCAGAGGCAGTATTGATGGGACTGAAGGAGCTAAGCACACACTATCGCGGGCCAATCATTGTTGAGTCTGACTGATTGTCCTTGATAAACCGCTTGCAGAAGACCAACCCTGACAGATCGCACCTATTCCACTTTGTTAACGATATCAAGAACCAGGCCACTGTGTTTAAATCAGTTACCTGATCGGCTCTCAGGCGAGATAGTAACAAGGTGGCCCATGCACTGGCAGCCTATGCGAGAAGTAAGGGAGATAACAAGCTTTTTGCAAATGTCCCAGAGGAGCTTGCAGAACTAGCATCAAAGGAACGCCCCAACCTGTAAGCTTTGTTTAGGCCTTGTAGGCTGTTCTAAAAAAATATTCTGGTGGACAAAAAATGTTTCCCGTAGATTATCTCGTAATAAAAAAAACAGAAAAATCATATTACAAACTGAGATGTTCAATATTTATAACAAAAAACCTATATTTCACATCAAAAATACAACAGAAGCTCAAATTAAAATAACATAGCAATTTGAAAAAACATAAAAAACAAAATTTCTCCATTTCATGAAAAAAACAAGAAATTTATATAACGAATAAAACCTAGGATTTAGAAGCTCATAAAACAAAAACAAAAAACAATGTCATTTTCAGCATTTTTCCCCAATATTAAAGATTAAAACCAAGAAGTTCAATTATAAAAAACAGAGTAGTTCAATGTATATAAAAGAACTCAGATTTTCACGTTACTAGAGAAAAAACCAAGAAGTTCAATTGGAAAAAGCGGAGCAGTTTGATATTTATTTGAAAAATCAGACTTTACTACTTACTAAAGAATAAAACCAATAAGTTCAATTTAAAATAACGAAGAAGTTTAGTGTTTCTAAAAAACTCCATTTTTCAGATTTCTAAAAAAAGACAAAGAAGATCAAATAAAAAAGTTAGAGCGGTTCGATGTCTATAAAAAACTCAGAATTTTTTCGTTACTAAAGTGAAATAAGGAGAAGTTCAAATTGACAAGAGACGGAAGTTCACGTACTGAATGGTGTGTGTTTCGTATGAGAAAATATGAGTAAAAAGGAAAAGTCCAAAAATTTTGTTGCTAGAAGTTCAAGTGCACAAAGGAGAAAACTTCAAGAAGTTCCTCCTGTTCAACAAGTTTCCACAACAGAAGGTCAAATCAAAATAACAAAAAAAAGGTTTAGAAATTTTAAGGAGTAAATGGATTTCTCCGTTTCTAAAAGAAACATAGAAGTTTAAATGAAAGTAATGGAGCAGTTCAATGTTTATTGAAAACTCGGATTCTAACCGCTAATAGAAAATAAAACCAACGTGAGGTTCGAATTAAAATAACATGGAAGCTTGGAGTTTATTAAAACCTGAGATTTACATGTTTAAAAAACAAAAACAAAAACCAATGCCATTTTGGCATTTTTAAAACCAACTCATAAAAATGAAAAACATTTCTTGCTAGAAGTTCAACTACTCGACGAGGGAAAGTTGGAAATTGCTACCCACTTTATGCACACATAATTCTCTCTCCTGTTTGTGTCTATGTTTTTACAAATAAATCAAAATTTAAAAAAAATTGGAGGGGGTCCAATGTTTATGACAAAACTAGGATATTTTGATGCTAAAAGAAATAAACCAAGAAGTCCAAATTACAAAATAGAGAAGTTCGATATTTATAAAGAAACTCAGATTTTCCTGGTTAGTAAAGAATAAAAATGACGAAGTTCAAATTATAAAAGACGAGTAGTTCGATGTATACGGGAAACTCAAATTATTATCGTCTCTAAGAAAAAAACTACGAAGTGCAATTTAAAAAAAAAATGTTTGATGCTTATTTAAAAACATATTTCCTTTCTAAGAATATGACTAAGAAGTTGAAATTAAAATAACAGAGGAGTTCGAAGTATATATATAAAAAACTCAGATTTGTTGCAAGAAGTTCACGTGTGCATGGTTCAAAATTTATATTGCGGGACATCCGACCTCCAATTACATGTTTTAAAATGACAAAAAATGGCATTCGACCTTCAATTATTTGTAGTTCGACGTATACACAAAACTGTAACAGAAATTCGTAGTGAAAACAACGAAAAGTTCAGGTACTGAAAGAAATGCATTTCAGGTGAAAATAAAAGTATAGAATAATAGAAGCTTCAAAAGTTTGTTGAGAAGAAGTTCAAGTGCTCTGTCCGGGGAAGTTCAAAAATTCATGCGAGAGAGGTTCACCTTGTATTTCCATGTTCAAAAACACAAAAAAGAAATTGTTTTTTTGTGTTTTAAAATAATTCTCTCAATCCACAAAGAAGTTCAGTTATTATTTGGGAGCAATTTGATTTCAAAAAGAAAAAAAATTCAAATTATAAAAATGGAAAAAGTTCATGTACTACATGGTGTGTGTTTAATATGAGAAAAATGAATAAAAAGGCAAGGTCCAATTTTTGTTGTTATAAGTTGAAGTCCTCGGTCGGAGAAAGTTAAAA
This sequence comes from Triticum urartu, assembly GCF_003073215.2. Lineage (NCBI taxonomy): Eukaryota > Viridiplantae > Streptophyta > Magnoliopsida > Poales > Poaceae > Triticum > Triticum urartu. The sequence continues at coordinate 706,650,835 of NC_053028.1, forward strand.
AATTATTGTAAAAGAGGTTTGTACAAAGGAATATCATTCGTGTAACAGTTGATGAATCGATGAGAAAATTATGAATGAAAAATACGTGACACAAGTTCAACGTGAAAAATGCAGAAGTTCAACTACTGCATTGAATGAATTTCAAATGAAAAACTTTTAAAACCGTCGTGAGTATTAAAAAATGATCAACATGGGAAAGTTGCGTGTTTACAACAAATTTTCATCGGTATATCACTTGCTCAATTCTGGTGAGTGGATGGAGAGCTACGACCAAAAAGAGTCCGTGAAAAATAGAATGAAGTTCAAGTAGACATGCCGAGAAGTTCAAGTCTTCACGCGGTGCATTTTCGAAAAATCTATTTCATGATAAAGGTAGAACGAATTATCTCGTCATTTTCGAAATTACTTGAAAATGGCTAGGAATCAGAGAAAACCATCAACATGAAAAAGTTTTGCATTTTTCATAGCTTTTGAACGGTATATTATTTGCCCCATTCCGATAAAGTTTGTACATATTACGGCGAAAATATGTTTTTAGCCATTTTCAAAACTGACTTAAAACCGCAAGGAATTGGGAGGAACAATACATACCAAAAACTTTCGCATTTACTCAAGCTTTCCAACGCCATATCATTTGTTGCATTCGACGTACGGTTAAAAAATTAGATTGAAAATACGAACTCAATGGAACTTGTACCGTTTTCTAAATTACTTGTAAACCTTTCAAAATTAGGAAAAACTTTCAACATGAATAAGTAGCGCATTCTCATAAGCTTTCCAACGCCATATCATTTGCCTCAATTGGATTAGCCGTTTAGAAATGACATCGAAAATACGAAATCGGCTATTCGATTTGTGAAATTTGACGATTTTCCAAATTACTCTTTAACAATAGAGAATTAGAGAAACTTTCAACCTGTGGAATCTGCGGTTTTACAGCAGCTTTTCAACGCCATGTTATTTACCTCATTCCGATAAACGGTGGAGAAATGCGATCGAAAATATGATTCACATTTTTTGTATGAAGAAAAAACGATTTTCAAAGCTGCTCTTAAACCGCTTACATTTTTCCAAAAATTTAACTTGGGTCATGATACTTGTATCCATAGCTTTTCAATGGTATATCGCAAGCCTCATTTGGGCAATGTTGGCGGAAGTTCAACCTAGCATAGTAGGAAGTTCAGGTCGAACAACTCAGGCAGTAAAATTGCAAAAAATGGAAGTTCATCACGACCAGAGAACAAAAATCCGCCAACGAGCGAGATTTCTATTTAAAACGGGCATTTAGTTTCTAAAAACCGTTTATATATTACACTTACATCATATAGAACACGACAAACAGAATAATTCGCGTGGGGAGACAGGGTTGCAAAGATAGCCCGAAGGCCGGGTTCCTACAGAGTGAAGTTCAGGCGTGTAACTCAGAAAGTTCATGTTGTGATCAGAATAATATTCTGATCCCGTGATTAGAATAGTAATCAACACAGAAAAATACTGAATGTGTATACAAAAATTGTTGATCATATATTCAATAAATGGTAATCTTGTATTTAAAAATTATGAAACATGTATGTATTAGAAAAATGTAAAAGTTATATACCAAAATGTGTATACAAAAATAATGAAAACCCAAGAGAAAACAGAAGGAAAAATCAAAAAAGAAAACAAACTAAGCCGAAGAAAATGTAGAAAAAGAAATGAGAAAAATCTATTGAAAAAGAAAAAGAAACAAAGAAAAGGACTAGTGAAAACGGAGAAAGAAACAAAGAAAACCCAGTGAAAAGACAAGAAAACACAAAAAATAATTGAAAAACCTGTGGAAGACAGTCGGTTTTTGTTCAACTAGGTCGCCTACCAATATAACACGAACTGTCCAATGATTGAATGATGAGCAGCCACTTTTTCTCTATTTGTTTAAAATATGCGCTAATGGGTCGGCCCGTTATAGTAGACCTTCAGGCGAGTCTTCCCCCGGACACGCCGTAAGCGAGATATAGTCTTTTCGGTCCTAGGCTTAGCGCGGGGAGTTGCTATATGCTCTTGCCGAGTAGAAGAATGACGGTCGCCCATAACAGCGAACATGGGCCAGGCTTCGAGAAGAGATATCGAAGATTGATTTGATCATCTTTTTCATTTTCTCTTTCTATTTTATTGTTGATTTTGAAAATAAAATAAAGTGAAAATTTTGTTCATCAATGAGAAAATGTTCACACAAATATAAATATGTTCACAGCAAATGGTTCAGAGTTGTTTCAAAATGTTTGTCATGTATTTAAAATGTACTCATCGTGTTTAAGAAATGGCAACATTATTTAAAATGTCCGATGTGTATTAAAAAACTGTTCAATGTTATTTTAAAAATGTGTGTTGTGTATTTTATAAAGCTCAACATGTACCAGAAAATATTCACATACTTTAAAAAAATTAGAATTATGCATTTTAAAATATGTTCATTGTGTATTTTCATCCTTTTGTGTGTGTATTTGAAGAAAGTTAGCCTCGATGGGCAGGTGGTACCTCAGAAGGACACCTTTTGATATTTGTGTGTGTATTTGAAGAATGTTAGCCTTGATGGGCAGGTGATATCGATGAAGATGTGAGCCATCGAATCGAAGCTAGATGGATGAAGTAGCGACAAGCTCGTGGCGTTTTCTGTGAAAAAGGAGAGCCACAAAAGCTAAAAGATGGGTTTTATTGGATGGCGATTCGATCTGCAATGTTGTATGCCGCTGAGTATTTGCTGACTAAAAGATGACATGTTCAACAGTTAGGTGTGGTGGAGATGTGCATGTTGAGATGGATGTGTGGCCACGCAATGAAGGATCAGGTCCGGAATCACCGTTTGTACAGAAAATGATCCAACATCGTCTGAGATGATTTGGGTATATTCAGCATAGGTCTCCAGAAGCTCCAGTGCATATTGGACAGTTAAAGTATGCTGATAATGTCAAGAGAGATCGGGATAAATCACACTTAGACATGAGAGTAGTCCATAAAGAGATATCTGAAGGACTGAAATATCACCAGAGGATTAGTCATGGACAGAGGTGCGTGAAGAGTTGCTATCCATGTGCTAGAAGTATAAGAGCAACTCTAGCAGACTCCGCATCCGCCCCCGACCCGCAAAATAACCGACAAAATGAGAGTAGGGGCGGAAAAACCTGCCCGATCAGACCCCGCATCCCGCCCCGGCCCACAAAAAATTTTGAGGGGCGCGGCAAAATCCCGACCCCAACCCGAGAAAATGCGGGTTTCCCCCTCGCGGCTGCGGTGCCCTGCATCATACAAAAGCAGTTGGCGGGAGGGACATTTCAGCCGGCGCGCCTTTCTTCCCTCCTTCTGCCGACGACCGCCCTTGCTTCCGCCTGTCTGCCGCCAGCGATTCCGGCCATATCTGCGGGCGGAATCGCGCCGCGGGGCCACCCCACACCCTCCCGCGCCGAGCCGCTGCACCGACCCTCCCGGATCCGGCGAGAAGAGCCGCCCCTCGTCGCCGCCGCCGCCGGGGATCGACCACCGTCCAGCCCGCCCCCTCGTCGCCGCCCGGGATCACTCGCCACCGGTTAGTCTGTTTTTTGCGATTTTTGCGAGTTGTATAGTTGATTGACGCGCAGGTACACATATAGATGGAGTTGAGCCCCGCGAGAAGTTCTTGCTCTCCGATTCATCCGATTCGGACGACTCGGATGTTGAGACCATGCTTGCGAACTTCCGGCAGCAGACATTAGTCATGGCACTTGTCGTGAAGGAGCACGAAGACGAGAACCGGAAGAGGAGGCGAGAATCGACCGTCGGGCGTCTTTGCATTCCTCGGAATCGTCATCTTGGGAACGAGATGTTGATGCAAGACTACTTCGCGGAGAATCCTACATATCCACCACACCTCTACTGGAGAAGGTACCAAATGCGTCGATCCCTCTTTGTGAAAATTGTTCAAGCTTGTGAGGCAAATTGCTGGTATTTCACTCAAAGAAGAAATGTTGCGGGCTTAAAGGGATTTAGTTCATATCAAAAAATCTCCACAGCTATCGGGTGATTGCATATGGCGTCCCGACTGACTATGCTGATGAGTACTTTCGCATTGGTGAAGATACTACAATTGAGTCTGTGCGTAGATTTGCAAAAGTGATCATCCGTGTCTTTGGTCCTGGGTATCTTCGGGCACCCAATGAAGATGACACAAAGAAATTGATGGCATCTAATGAGATGCGAGGTTGGCCTGGCATGCTAGGTAGCATTGATTGTAGGGACATTTACATCTATGTCCCTAATTTGCGCCCACTCTCAGATTTACCCCTAATTTCAAAGCCTGCTCAAATTTGCCCCTCCGCCATTAGGTGCACTTACAGAAATGCTCTTCTGTGTCGTTACCGTCTGATCAAAGTAGGTCAAAGTCGGTCAAAGGGCTTTGACCGTCCTGAAAAAAATAGCAAAAAAAATCTAAAAAATCTAAAAATTTGTGGGATCAAAGATACCCAGGCTCACAAGGTGCATGCCAAATTTCGTGCTGTTTGGACATTCCAGGAGCTCGTGTCAAAGGGAAAGTAATAAATATGTAAGCTTGTGAACAGTAAATTCAAAAAAATACCAAGGAAATTCGAAAAAAATATGAAATTGGTTGGCATCAAAGAGGCTCGGGTCTGCAAGCTGCGTGCAAATTTTTGTTGTGTTTGGACGTTGGAGGGGCTTGTGGAGAAAAAAAACAAAATTTGGCTCGGGAAAAAACTTGGGAAAAATAACTATTTTGTTTTTTTTCCTGCTATAGCTCCTCGCATGTCATTTGATCACCAAAACTTTCAAGCACCTTGTGCACCCAAGCCTCATTGATGCCAAAAAATTTCATTTTTTTTTGAATTTTCTTACTATTTTATTTCAAATTTACTGTTCACAAGCATGCACATTAGCTGTTTTTCCTCGCCACGAACTCCTGGAATGTCCAAATAGCATAAAAATTTGCACACACCTTGCGCACATGAGTATCTTCGATCTCAATTTTTTTTAGATTTTTTAGAATTTGTTTGCTATTTTTTTCAGGATGGTCAAAGCTGTTTGACCAGATGGTAACGGCGCAGAAGGACATTTCTATAAGGGCACCTAACGGCGGAGGGGCAAATTTGAGCAGGCTTTTGAATTAGGGGTATATCTGATTAGGTGGTTCGAGTTAGGGACAGAAATGGAAATGGCCCTTGATTGTATGCATTGGACTTGGAAAAATTGCCCCAAGGCATGGCAAGGAATGTATTGTGGTAAGTCTCGTGATGCAACAATTGTGCTAGAGGCCGTAGCATCCGAGGATTTATGGATTTGGCATTGATTTTTTGGTATGCCGGGCACTCTCAATGATATCAATGTGTTGCAACGGTCTCATTTGTTTGCTAGGCTTGCTAGTGGTGATGCTCCTGCTTGCAACTACACTATCAATGGGCATGAATAAACAAAGGGATACTATCTTGCATATATGGTATATACCCTCCTTGGTGCACATTTGTCAAGAGCATTAAAGAACCCAAAACTAAAAAACAATGTGAATTTGCAAGAGGCAGCCTGAAAAGACATTGAAAGATCATTCAGTGTTTTGCAATCTAGGTTTGCCATTGTCCGGGGTCCTGCTCGTTTTTGGGATAAGAAAACCATGAAAAATATCATGGCATGCTGTGTTATCCTGCACAATATGATTCTTGAAGATAAGAGATGAATGAACTTGGAATTCTTCTACGACAATGTGGGTAGCCGTGTCAAACCAGCTAGAGACCCTAACCCCATTAGAGATTTTCTTCACACATACAAGGAGATTGAAAATGCAAACACGCACTTTCAACTTCAGGAGGATCTCATTGAGCACCATTGGCAAAGGGCTGGATAGTGACTAATTTTTGTATTTATTTGTATTTGTATTCATGACAAGTTTTGTATTGCATTATTTAAGTTTGCTATGGTGATTTGAATAATTACTTGTAATGTGGATGATTATTGTATTATGTTTGATTTGAATAATTTAGTTTTGCTTACGTTTGTTGTAATATGTTGGATTTGATATTTGCGGGCCGATGAGATGCGAGATGCAGCGATGCAAAGAGCAGACCCCGCAAAGCCGACCCATAAAAAAATATTCCGCGAATATACTTTTATGCGGTTCCGTTTGAGGGGTCTACATCTGTGGCCGTCCGCGCCGGCCCGCAAAGGCCATTTTGCACGAACTGCAAACACGTTTTGTGGGCCAGCGGGATGCTGGGTCTGCTAGAGTTGCTCTAAGTTTGTTGCGAGATCTTTTGGGTTTCAGCTCTAGCCTACGCCAACTTATTTGAGACTAAAGTCTTTGTTGTTATTTTTGAAAGTTTATACTATGTATAAAAAATGTTCGTCGTTTAGATAAAAATATTCATCATGTATTTTAGAAAAATGTTCATCTTTAATTGAAAAATGATAATCATGTATTCATAAACATTCATGGCGTAACTTAAAAAAACATGTATTTAAATTTTTTTGTGTATTAAAGGTTATTCATTGTTTATTCAAAAGCCGTTCGTTAATAAAAAATGTTCAAGTAATATTATGAAAATTTTACACGTCTTATATATCTTAAGAGAGTGGTGTTCCCTACTTCTAATTACATCCACATCATCAAAATAGTTGTTGCCGCTAGATTTACTAGCTTGATCCACCAGAATGCATCCGATCTACGCACAAGAATCATCTACCAGCGCATTTTATTGGATTTTATATGGCATTGCATTTAACTGTGACATGCACAACTTTATCCGAGAAGTTGTTCTTAAAAATATTCATCATGTATTTTAGAAAAATGTTCATATTAAATTAAAAAAATAATTGATCATCATGTATTCATAAACATTCATTGAGTAATTTGAAAAAAATGTATAGTTGAAAAAAATGTGTACTAAAGTTTATTCACGGTTTATTCAAAACCAGTTCGTTAATAGAAAAATGTTCAAGTAATATTATGAAAATTTTACACATCTTATATATCAGAATGCATCCAATCTACTTCTAATTTAAGCGTCTTATGTGGTGTTCACTACTTCTAATTACATTCATTAGATCTACTAGCTTGATCCACCATTGCATTTTATTGGATTTTACGCACGAGAGTCATCTACCGGTGCATTTTATTGGATTTTATAACGCGTGCATTTAACCGTGACATGCACAACTTTATCAGAGAAGCCGGAGGGAGCATCCTCTAAGAGCATCTCTAGCAGACCCTGCATCCGGCCGGCCCGCAAAACACGTTTGCAGTTCGTGGAAAAACGGCTTTGCGGGCCGGCGCGGACGACCGCAGATGCAGACCCCGCATAACGGACCCATAAAAAAAGATATTCATGAAATATGCTCTTTTACGAATCAGCTTTGCGGGGTTTGATCTGCCGCAGCTCCTCCAGGCCCGGAAAACCTAAATTTGCACCTTAATTTGATTCAACATAATGCATTTCTTTGCTTTTTCAACAACATTGGACACATAAGACATCACCAAATCTTTGCTAGAATAGGCAGACCAAAGAAAACAAGAACCACAAGTATGCATTTTAGAAGATTTCCAACTTTCATAACTGCTCCCACTAGTTGGACTAATATCTTCTCCATGCATTCATTGTTGATCTGTCGATTCTTGATTTCCATTCTTCTTTCTTCATCTTTAGTTTGAAAGATGTAGACGTTGCTTTTCCTCTAGTTGCACATGCAACCGCATCATTGCCTTCGATTCTATTAAGGAGTGCACGAACGTCTATTAAGTTTCTTTCTATCAATAAATCAATGTATTCGCCTTCCCAAAACAAAAATGAGCATCCATCTTCCTACACACATGATGATGTTCGACATGAGATACCGCAATTGAACCAAAGAATGAGCTATCAAAATGAGCCGAATGAAAACAACACGTACCCCATCGTTTTCGCATTTGAAGAACACCCATCCGGGGTGCTTCGGCGTGCCCGAAGTTAGCCGCAGCACTGTCTGCGTGCAGTCGTCGCACTGTATGAGCGGCATCGGCGAGCCATAGAGCCGCTGCATGAGCGCCGAGCCCGGTGGAGGGCCGGACGAATCCATGCCCGCAAACCATCGACGGCGGCGGGAGGACGAACTACCTGCATGTGGCGATGCGACCTTGTCGGGGCTGCGGGAGATGCTCCCCGACCATTCCATCGCCTGGCGCAGTCACCGGTGGCCGGAAAAGCCAAATCCGGCGGCCCGCGATGAAGGGCCGCAGGTCCGCAACTTTTCGGCCCACCGACATAGGAGGGGGGGAGGGCAACCTTGTGCGTGTGGCGGCCTTTCGGCGTGCTCCCGCCGGCTGCTTTCGCCGGAATCTTGGGCGGCGGCCCGACGGCGGGGCGAGGGGTAGAGGGAAGGTGGTTGGTGTGGAAAAGTGCAGGCTGAAATGTCCTTCCCACTAGCCGCTTCCGCTTATATGCAGGGCACGCAGGGGCGACGGGGAAACCCGCGTACGCTTATATGCAGGGCACGCAGGGGCGATGGGGAAACCCGCGTACGCTTATATGCAGGGCACGCAGGGGCGACGGGGAAACCCGCGTATTCGCGGGTTGGGGCCGAGATTTTATCGTGCCCCTCAATTTATTTTGCGGGGCGGCCGCGTTTGCGGGATCTGTTCGGGCGGGATCTTCCGCGCGGACCCGTATTTTGGCGGTTATTTTGTGGGTTAGGGCTTTTTGCGGGGTCTGCTAGAGTTGCTCTAAGTTGGGGTTGCCTCCTCCGATCAAACACAAACAGCAAAAAATAGAACCAACCCAACTTGAATACGCCCTTCCTCTTTGCAGCATTCTTTTCTCTATGTACATACAGATCCCATCTCCACCATCCCTACCATTGCAGGATAATTCTTCTTTCTTTCTTTCAAAACACATGTTCGAAAATGACCTTCGAAACATGTCTATCGAATACATGGCGAGGGCAGTTAGCCGCGTAGTAACAGCTCCTCACGACGCTCAACAAGGTCCGCTTCGTCTCGCTGCTCGCCCCATCGTCATGCGTCTGGAGAAAGTTCTGGGTGAGTTCCTGCATGCCAGCCTCGATTTTCTCATCCATGTGGCTCATCGCCGCCTCGTTAGTTTCGGTGTCCTGTAAATAAATTGCATAGTTAGTTCAATAGATGCACCATATGTGCCATGTTTCTAATGAATGCCACGATGGATTGTAGCGCCGACTTAATAGAAGTTATTATAAGTTAAATTACAAGCCAAAACTAGCATGAGATCCCTTGAGTAACCAAGAAAGAGTGAGAACAATTCAATGATTTGTCATTGTGTTCATTTCTTGAAATCAGGAAAACACCATCAACCATGTATCACATAGTTCAATAGAAAATATGGCAAGAAAACTATTTCAGCGTAAAAGGGCTACCTGAGAAAGTAACATCTTGTGGTGAAGGTTGTCACAAATAGAGGACGCAAGTTGAATAAAGCAAGCACCATCCTTGCTGTTTATCATCGATGATGCTTCACCGGTTCGTCCACCACAAATCTCAATAATTTTGACTAGAAGCAAAAATGTTTGTTTATCGTGAACCATGCACGACCCTGCTTGAATAACACTTGAATCGTATGTGTCATCCTCTCTATTTATCAGTTGCATCATCCATTCAATCCACTAGAGGTTCAAAGAAATATATTAGAATTTTACCAAAGAGAACATTCTAGTAATTAGTAACTAAAAAAAACAGGTGCAATTGCTTGTCCAACTTACAGCGCAGCGTAACAAATTGTTGATGTACATTGGTCCTTCACCAACAGGTAGTGTCTCTTGTGCCAATAAATCAATAAACTGCTGAAGTACCCCCACAAGAATGTCCTCTTTTGCATCTCCTTTACGCCTAGATGGACAAATTGTGTCATGTAAACCATATTAAAAAAATGAGAAGACATTATAATGAAAGTCGATGTTTTTCTAATGGCACAGTGATGGATTAAATAGTACTAGTGTTTAAAGATATTATATCATCCCTTGTTAAGCAAAAAATATTACGTGACATCACGCAAAGTAAAATAAAGCTATATATGCAAGTTTGAAGGTCTTAATTTCTAAGATAGTGGGTTTTATGTTTGCATCATAATTGACCACTGGTGGAAATCATCTACCAAATTACTAGTATTAGTTTGCTATTTTTCATATCAAAAGAACAATTAGTCAAAGGGATCCAATTAAGCATGTAAATATTTATCATTTGGCGTGATAGTTTAGATTGAGCAGCAATGCTCAGTTAATGTGCTCACCATGATATAGTACTATTTCCTTCATGGAGACCTCCGTGCATAAACCGTTCCATCATTTCATTACCCGATAAATCGCTATGAAGATATTTAGTAATAATGTTGGCCAGCACTGAGACCTTGGCCCATGCAAGTCGCTCTGTGGCACGGCTTGGTTCGAAAATGCAAGCGGCAGCTAGAAAATAAGCTCTCAGAACATCTCTTAAAGCCACCCCAAAAGTCTCGAGGCCATTCTCAATAAACCACCTAAATACATAGAAAGACATATTATATGCAAGGAAAATGAGACATAATTAACAAAATATTATGTGAGATTAATGCGTACTTTTGTAGGCCATGCCACTCAAGCTGATGTTGGACTTGGCAGCGATTGAAATCACGCTTTGCCAATTCAAGATAGGTGTTGTTGTTCACAAGTGGCATCCTGCCAAAGCCATTCAGCATATCAACTCTGGGATCTTTCCTCAAGAAGTATGGAATGAACCAATTGTCAGAATTTGACGATTTTTTACCTGTAGAGTGTCTTTCCAATCCAGACATCATTCTCACCACCATATTGATCTAGGTAGGCCCTTGCTTCTACACGCGGTAAGCTTGCATACCATGGGAAGTCCAGTGTATATTTTACCTATAATCATAAATAAAGGTATTTATATTCTTGTTCGTATCCAGATAAGGTTATTTTGTTTCACAAAAATAAGATAATAACTTTTTTAAAATATGATAACAAGAGAGTGTTTAAAATAGTCATGTTATATATGAAAATATCAATTATAATTCTTTAGGGGCTTTGAAAAAAATTAACTAGCAAGTGTCATGAGCAATCAAGCCAAAGATTGTGAGAGTTATGTTTACTTCCTAATCCATCTAAACCGATTGATTGGCAGGATGGACATGTTTAATTACCTCGCCTGGTAGATCCTTAGCAATGATCCATTTGTCCCGAATAGTGCCCTGGGCTTCCCTTTCTCTAAGGAACTCATACGAGAATCTCCCTGCACGCTGCAACACATCCTCTCCAGGGAATCTTAGCTGAGAGGCCCTGTTCAGGTTGTACATCCCAGTGACTGCTTGCGTTGATTGCCCCGCGAAACAGAAGAACTCCCCGTCCTTCTCAAACTTCTCAAATACACCTGCGAATGAATCAGCATCAGTTTTGTGTGTGACGCGACAAAATTATCATTAGACTCTACAGAGTATGTACAGCATGATACAATCATCGGATTCACAGGGAAAAGGGGGTCGTACTCGGCGAGACGGTGTATCCATGCAGCCGCAGCAGCCGGAAGGCCATGGCTGTGTCATCCACGTCTCTTACAGCGGAGTTCCTTGCCCAGCAAATCCCGTCTTCAGTCCAGTGGCTACAGCATCAGTAAAGAAGTTAGAAGGAACTTTCCCCATGAAGTGACGAATAGTTTAAGCACTATCAACAAGGCACAGTTATGGATGAGAAAGTAAACCTGTGGACATAGTCCAAGCACTGTTTAATTTCTTGCTTGAAGTAGCGCGAGATTCCAAGACGCTCCAGCCGATCGACGACCCAGATGTGTTCAAAGAGATCGACCGGGTAAACATTGGGAACTGAAATGTGCCAATCAAGGTGAACAATGCACACAGGATCAGGAATTGCCAAAAAAAGAACTCAATCCCATCCAATATCAGTGCAGTTAATGGTCATGGATCTCTTACCTCCTCCATTGAATTTCTTGACGATTCTGTCGATGTACTCGAAGCATTTTGCGTCACCAGTTTGCTTGAGAGCAAAGGCTGTAGCCGAAGGAGAATAGAGGAAGGACCCATCACTAGACTGGAGCCTGAGGATCTTGTGCCAGTCCACCCCGGGCATACCTTCAAGGGAATGCAGGATCGTCGTTGGAATTCTGTGCATCATCTCCATCGGAATCCTACTCGAGTAATTAATAATTAATCAGGAAACATGTTAAGTAATCTGCATCTCTAGCAGGACTGATGCAGAGGGCAGGGGTGGTCCTCCTTTTCTAAAGAAAAATAAAATCTAGGAGGACTGGAGCACAATAAGGGGTGCCTACCTCTTGAGCTTCACTTCTCTGTTGGCATATATGCGCTGCAGAGCATGGTGATCATACGGGAACCCAATGCCCAAGCTCTTGGCCACGTCCAGGAGAGAAGGAAACGCAATCTCGAAGCCGATGGGCATCGACTCCAGGTCTTCCTCTGCTAGCCTCCACATGTTCTCTTCCAGAAAAGAGAGCCCTGAAAAGAAAAACGGAATGCATCGTGCGTACATTTAGTTGAAAGACCCCGCTGCATTTGGTACTTTAGCAGAGCAGCTGAGTGTATTGGTTTGTAGATTTGCATTACCTCTACTGCATTTATCAGGGCCAAGAGACCACTTTGTGAGAGCCACGACACAGGCAAGGGTGTTGGTGATCCGGTCATAGGCGGAGAACAGGGCAGCGTCTCCCCAGGAGCCGTCTGGGAGCTGGTTGTCGAGAATCCACCGGAGGGTGGCGGGGAACTGGGGGCTATCGCCGTCACCGAGCCTCGGCACCAGGGCGACCCAGGCAGTGTCGTATGCCGACACGCTGATTTCGCCGTCACTCATCGATCCCAGCATCATCCTCACTTGGTTGACCAGTGGCTGCCCAAACTCCGCCCCAGGAATCACACAGTAGTCGTCGAGGTCACATGGTTCCTCGGTCCGTTCTAGAATCTGAATATCATTTCTGACAAGGTTTGTTTGCAACCCTGCAGGTACATCGAAACACACGAATTATTAAATGTATCCAGCGTAAGACATGACATCATTTTGTAGTAACGAGAACAATAATGCCTCGAAGTGCATTAACACGCTTTGAAATTTCAGCTCCAGGTCCAACTTTACGTGATTGTAAAATTAAATTCAAGCTCCACTCTATACAGCTTGAGATTGGGTTAAGTTCTGCTAGGATTTTATTAGCTGATAAAAGAACGATGGCGGTGACATATTATAGTACTGACGGCAACAAGAACAAAAGTATGTCGAGAATATTTCTATCATCATATTTGACTTTAAACTGCAGAAGCATTCTTTTCTATAGTTGATGCTTTGGGATCGGAAAGAAAGCTAGATCCTTGCTATAAAGTGGAATTCATATAGGTTTGGGTTCCTTCTCTTCATGAGGCCAAAAAGCCATAAGCGTCACTGACGGACTGCTTATTCTTGTCTCACCTACTAATTAACGTGGTGTGTGCTCCAAAAATCTGAATCCTACCCCTCTCTTGTATACCTTTTTATCATGTTTCTGTGCACTCTGTCAATATCTTTGTGGCTCTCTTGCCGACTAATGGCATGCCGTGTCGTTTTATGGACAAGGACCTATAGGAGTTGACGGATTATTTGTTCTTGTCTCGCCTACTAATTAACGTGCTGTGTGCTCCGAAAATCCGGATCATGCTCCATCCCGATTCATTGACGGATCATCTGTTCGTGTCTCACCTGCTAATTACGTGTGTTATAATTGGTATAGCACGTACCGACTCACCGGAGGCCCTTCTGTCCTCCGGTAAACTTGTAGCAGTATGTGTAATTGTGCTCCAAATAGGATAGTGGTGTGGCGTGTACTTGCTAAAGAGGAACATAACACAAAGGACTCAAACAATATATGTACTCGTTAAGTGCCTACTGCTTGGAGTACATTGGCTGGCATAATGGCAGATAGCAAAACAACAAACGGAGACAACAGGAGACGGCCGGCTGAGATTACTTAGTAAGTTAGTAATGTATACGGCGCTTGCCCGGTGCTAGCTAGATGTAGATAGTAACACTAAAAGCCAGTGTGGAGAGAACATAAGCATAAAACAGAGACAAGATCATCGGGTCCCAGCCCAAGTCAAGGCAACAATTAATACCTTTAGCACTGGATACGCTGGTGGCCTGCGCAATCTGGAGAGCGACGCGTGAGCCGGCGGTTTCCACAAGGGCAGCATCTCCTTTGCCGCTGAAACGGCATGGACCTGATTGTTCAAAGAGAAAGTGATCAGAGCCATTCTCGCGACAAGTACCCATGTCGGTTCCATTCCAAATTCAACACAGGATGGCCGACACTTATGGTAGCATTCACATAATTAACCGTGGTACGCATAAAACATGGTATCACAGGGGGGAAACCAGGGCCGCGCAAGAAAAGCATGATAGAAAAAGCGACATCGATCGAGCACCTTTGACGGCAAGGGCGCGTGGTCGCGGTCCGTTGGCGGCGTAGCCCGATGGCACCCACGCCGGCGGCAATAGGTGGAGCTGCATCCTGGCCGCGGCAATGCACGTTCCTCAATCGGCAATGAACACCACTCCTCCAATCCCTCCCGACGATGAGTGTTAAGGGTGATGATTGGTTGTTGATAATGATGAAGATGAAGATGAAGCAAAGAAGGGGTGAGGGGTGGCAGCTAACGAATGAGCGAAAACGAGGAACGGCGCGAGGGTTACTCGGAGGGGCGTGTATGTGTGCCGTGCGGTGCAATGCATATATAGAAGGGCATAAAGAAGTAAGGAAACGGGAGAGACGGGGCGTGGGAGAAAGGGAATGATTCCTGCGCGGCAAAGGCCTCTGGTAGTGGACAAAAGGCTTTGAAGCGTTCCGCTTTGTGAACGGGTGGTGCGTGTGGGTGAGTGTGACGGTGAGATGCTCCGCCCCATCACGCCAAGATGCCGCCCCGCAACCAGTCCAGTCCGGGGAGGACGCCAGATCCTTTTTCTTCAGGCGGTCGGTATGATCTACTCATCTGCTCCGGTTCCGGTAGATTCCTCGTCTTGTTCCGGAGCGGAATAGAAAAATGGAACGCGCGTCGACGATCTGCGCGAGTAAGCATGCAGCGTAGGAAAGGGTAATCCCTCGTGTTGCTTCCCAGTTGTTTATGTTCGGCGGGCGGGACGAGACGGGACGGAACGAGGAACACATGACATGAGCTATGGTTATGCTGCGTGCGGGGATGGGTTGATACCTTGGGTGTGGCCGGTGGGGAGCCGGGCCGCCGCCGCCGGAGATCAGCTGCGGCGGAGAGGCGGGGGCAGGGGGCGCCGCCCCCAGGGTCGACGGCGGGGCCGTGCTCTGGGCCGCCGTCGCGCGTGGGCCGGCGGCCGGGCCACGAACTCCCGGCATCACTGCCGCTCGGAGGGGGAGAACGGGGGCCGGAGCTCCTCGGCGTCGGGGGGTGGGAGGCGGCCGGCGGGGGGTCGATGGCTGGAGATGGGGACGGAGCGGAGGTGACTGCTCTGCTTTTTTCGACCACAGTGGTGGGCCCTCACCGCCGCGCCGTCCATCTTTATCCTTGCCCGAGATTCGGCGCTCCTTTCCTCTTTTTTCTTTGTGCGTTCGTTCCATGGCGAAAACGCCACGCGCCGCCGCCCGGCCCCAAGTCCGGTCCGGCGGGCCGCCGCCGTCCGCCACGTGAGGCCACGTCAGGTTCAGAGGGTCGGGGTGCCTAATAATTTTCTGAAAGCTGGTGGGGGTGCTTTCTGAAATTTCGAACATGTTTGAAAAAGCTGGTGGTTTTTTCGCCCCGGGGACGATCGAGTTCCCAGCCGTGCCCTCAGGTTTCGGCCCCAGATTCCCCCCAAAAAAATCTAACTTGTCTTTCTCGTTGCCAAAAAAAGCTACAAGTTCGGCGAGCACCATGCCACAAGTCGGCAATCATCATGCCACAGTTCGGCGATCAAACATGCCCGAAAGTTCGACGATCAAACATGCCCGAAAGTTCGACGATCAAAAGGAAGGAAGCATAGGCACGGAGCGCATCAAATGATGGGCTCCTCTGGCTTGGGACTGGTCGGGGTCGGCGTGGAGGTAGGCGTGCTCGACGTCGGCGTGGCTTCTGTGCTCGGGCTGGTGGTCGGCGTCACCGCTTCATCGCTCGGGCTAGGCGTGGGCGTTGGAGCGGTGGTCGGCGCTGGCCCGGGCATCTGGTTCAAGATGAGGCCGCGCTCTGCCAGGTACCACGCCTTGACCTGCTCGTCCATCGTCGACATGTCCGCCGCCATCAAGAACGCCAGGTCGGTGTTCCTCTTCTTCGCGACGACGTTGGTCCTGAGAAGGTCGAGCTTCACGTCCTGCTTCGTCATCAACGCCGACCACCGCGCGTCAGATTTCTCCTCCCTCTTTGAGGCGCTGTTCTTGGCGTCGGCGATGCACTGCTCAATCAATGATTGCAGCCGTTCGACAGCGGGTGTCGCATTCCTCGCCGTCTTGGCTCTTTTGTTTCCATTAGGGCACTCGTCTGCCGCCCCTGGGGCGGGGGCGTCCGGCTTGTACGTCTCCTTGGCCTTGGTGAGGGTGAGCCGGACCTCCCTCCGCTTCTCACACGACTCGATCCAGGAGAACACGTGAAGGAATTTGAACTCTTAGTCGCTGTTGTCCTGGCGATACATGTTGAACATCCAAACCATCTGCGCAGCCAAAGAACAAGTGTTGGCGACATACATGACGAAAGAAGTGGGCCGACGGCTGGACATACCCGACCCTCGACGTTCGCGCCGCTTTCCGGGCGAGCCGCGATCTCCTCAATGATCCCATGCCATTTGTTGCAAGCCACCTGGATGATCGCCCAATGGTTCGACATGGCCTTGTCGCCGCACTCCATGTGGATGGTGGCGAAGTAGGGGTCGACCAGCTTGCGCTCATTGAACATCGTCTTGATGCGTCTCTAGTACATGTCGGCGTTCTGATTTGAGCCAGTGATCGGGTCGATGCTGACGGTCTTCCATGCTTCGACGAGGCACTCATCTTCCTTGGACGTCCACTGGACGCGCGGCTCGCCCAGCCTGGCACTAGCCGCCCGCTTCTTCTTTCTCCCTTTCCTCGCCGACGCCAGCTCCATCTCCTCCTCCTCCTCCTCGGCGTCGTCAAGATCGTCGTCCATGTCGACGGCGGTGTCCATTGTTTCTCTTGCGCATGGAACCCGGGGTAGGAGGCGGCGACGACCGAGCCGCTTGTGATGATCTCGTCCATGTCGGCGTCGGTCATGTCAGGGTTGCTGAATTGTGGCGCCGAGGCATGTGCGAAGGGTAGGGCATCCCGACCCAGAGGTGGCGTCGGCGAGGTTGAGTACGTCAGCGGCGAGTAGCTGTACTGGGTGTGGAGGCCGGCGAACGCGGGGGAGGTAGTGCGCTGGTCGGGGTTCAGGCCAGAGGGGGAGGCACGCGGCGGCGCGCCATGCGGGAAGGTGATATTGGGGTTGAAACCACCATGCGCATCTCCATCAGAGTAGCCAGGCAAGGGTGCATACCCCCAGGGCGGCGGCGGCGGTGAGAAGTTGGCCGGCGATGCGACGCTCTGTTGGCTCCCCCACGTAGCTTGCGGGCAGTGGCCGGGCGGATTCATCATCCCCGCGTAAGACGCCTCTGCCTGCTCCACCGCCATTGTCGTCGCCGTTGCCGCATCCCGGGCCTTCTTGGCGATGAGCCTGTTCCGTCGGTCGGTGGTGACAGCCTCCCGGCGCTGAACCTCCGCCCTCCACTCGGCGTTGGACACGCCCGCGGTCTTTCCATTGGCGCCTTCGGCTTTCTCTGCTTCGGCTGGGTAGAATCGGCAGTGGCAGCAGGGCGAGGGGACAAAATACTTCTTCGACGGCATGGCGGCCGGATGGCGTGGAGTGGGAGGTGAATGGCAGGAGCGGCAGGGCAGAAGGGGGGAAGCAATGAGGAAATGGAGGAAAAAGAGGGAAAACGACGGGAATAGGCCTGTCTGTCACCGACAGAGCGGGCCCACGCGCCTTTTCGCTTCAGACAGCGCCTCCCGGGGGCTGTGTTCGGTTCGGGTTCGCCGACTGTTATTTCGGCCCAAACCGGCGATAAATAAGGACTTGGGAGCGCGACTGGACCGATTTTTCGCAGCCGGCGCTAAAAAGGGCGCCCTGAAGGGCCAGGTGAGGGCCGAGTAGAGATGCTCTAAGGCCCTGTTTGGTTCATAAGTCTTAGGACTTTTTCTAATCCCAACTAAAAAGTCCCTAGTCCCTAAAAAGTCCCTCCCTGTTTCTTTCCAGGGACTAAAAAGTCCCTAGTCCCTCCCTAGAGGTTATTAAATGACCATATTACCCCTAGTATATAAAAAAATAACAATCAAACAACACCATGGGGTGGCGGCACCAGGCGTATGTATATTAAAAGTTTATACACATAGTACGTATTATGGCAGCACCAGGCGTTGGTGAAGGAGTACCAAGGCGCAGCCATGCATTAAAAGAATGTATGTTAGCAGCCGACTATAGGTGGCGCGTACAAGTCTATTCAGGTGATCACCTCAGTAGCGACATCAACAGTACAATAATAAATATTGTTTTCATTGCTTCATTCTAGTTCCATGTGACAAATTAACATTACTTTTTTTGCAGGGGAAATTAACATTACCTTATGTTAGCAAGCACACCTCTTATGCAGTGAAAAAGTAGTTGTTTGATTTACGCATGAAAATCAATTAACTATAGATAAAAACATACCTAGAAGTCTATCACTCGGACATATGGTGACATCCACACAAATCTTTCCCTATATATAATAATAAAACAACATTGTTTCTGGCGGTACGTCACATAATTTGTCCTTATAATTGCTAAATATTACCCACCAATGCCACCTATAAGTGAGGAAAAACGATTCAATTTTTTCTTCAAAAGTCGCGACAGTTGTCTCTGGTTTATCTACGGGCTATGTTCCAAAAGCAGTGGATGTACTCAGGTGGTGCATTGGCTGGAGCGTAATCTTCTTTCTTTTTTCTGCCAGATTAAAATGCTCTTCAAAATATTTATCTTTCAAATACCAACTCAAAATATAACATTTTATATATGAAAAAATCATGGGAAAATGTGTATAAACTTTAAATATACATACATGCATACCTGAAAAATCCTTTAGTTGGCCTAATTTTTTACATCGCATTCGTATGAGTCAGGCACAAACGATACGCATGGTTTTTTCGCTCATCTCCCCCGTTATTCCATCTGAATCTGTTGAACGTGGACATATGACTCTAGATATATACATCCTTTTCCTATTTAATCTTCCTTTTTCAGATAGATTAAAATGCTCTTCAAAATATTCAAACACTAACTCAAAATATAACATGTTATATATGAAAAAATCCTGAGAAAAATGTGTATAAATTTGAAATATACATACATACATACATACCTGAAAAATCCTTTTCGGCCTAATTTTTTACATCGCATTCGTCTGAGTCAGGCACAAACGATACGCACGGTTTTTTTAGCTCATCTCCCCCCGATATTCCATCTAAATTTGTTGAACGTGGACATATGACTCTAGATATAAACATGTACAAAAGTATCAGAACCAAGAACCAACACGCTTCTTCAAAAAATAGGCTCGCCTTAGTAAAGCCGCCGCCGCCTTCAGCGGCAGCCCTCGCGCGCGGATAGATCGATCTAGACGCCATGCAACACGTTTCCAGTCAGGTACGTTAGTACCACTATATTGATCGCATCAGCCGCTGCTTCCATCAATCAATCATCAATGGTATAAAGGACCCTGAATGATCACATGGTATGCACATATTAGCATAGGGGAGTTGGTCATCTTGTGATTGATTATACCATTTATACGTATATGCACTCCATGGAGAGACCGAGACAAGAAGTACTGCTACCGCAACTTTTGATCGCTCTAAACATACTTGTGATTTAGCATTGATCAGTCTACAAGTTTACAACGAGCTGATGAGCTCGCAGATGTTGGGAACTAGGCTGACTCCGCATACCTCGCTTCCCTCGAGTGGGAGCTCACAGGAGAAGAAACTCTCTCATTGGGAGGCCGACACGGTCATCCCTGTTGAATCGGTTCCCCACATATCTTCTCCGACTCAGAGCTCAAGCTGATGTACATGCCTTTGCCTGCTGACCAACTGACTGTCAACTACAACAACACCTGCAGTAACGGATGCCGCGAAAGCTAGGTAGATGCTTTCTACTGGACCATGCAGTATTTGATATGTACTCCCTTTGTAAAGAATTGAAAACGCTCTTATATTTCTTTATAGAGGAAGTACTATTTTTCAAGTTGAATATATTTTTAGGTAACCTACATCTTTCTTACCCTTCACCGTCGATGGTGCCAAAATTTTCCATGTGCATGATCCCATCCAAATGTATTTAATGCAACATCAGAGCCTTCTATTGCAGCTATAATGATTATCACCAAGGTGTGTGGACACTAGCTCCACGAGGAGCATTTGGTTATATAACCCATATACAAGCAAATCAATATCATTAATTTTGCTGACAAGGAAAGTAAAACAGATCGAGGCTCTAGTTATTAAGATGGCACTCAGAGTAGGCCTTGACCTCCACTTCTCCTTTCTAACTGGCATTTACTCAGTATGATGATGAAAACCAGAATGTCGTGTACATAATAAAACTTGCAAAAGGGCGGAAGGATGAATTGGTTGGTGACAATGAGAAGACGGAGCAATTGTGGTAAGTGGCGAAACAGAATTTTGTCACTCTGTTGCAACGCACAGACTCTTTTGCTAGTCATGTATAAAATGAAAACCTTCTAGGACACACACATGCATGTTACGGGCTTATAAATTGTACTGTAGGCCATGCATACAAGCAGGACATGTGATTTGCATATGTCTCGACTTGAGTGACGAGAAATGATATGCAAGGAAACAAGCAACCAGTTGAGATCAATAGAAATGTGGTGAGATCATTTTTTACTAGAAGATACTCGTCAATAGAAATGGGGTGAGATCAATGGAAACTCTGTTGCAACAGTTTTGTTTCATTTGCAATAAGACTAATCACCCGATGACTTTGCGGCGCTGCCCCGCTCTCAAGATGCCGAAACCGGTGGCGATGCTGTGTGGTTATGGAACTGAAAGTATGGCCTTTTTTCACATGCCCGACAATGTCTGCAGGGAGGATCTTGCACCACAGGATTCACTGACGGCGTTGGTATCTATTTCTGGTGGCTCTATAACTCCCAGTATCGTGGAGGCAGAGGTTGCTAAGATTGCTCAATACCAACTGCAGTGGACGTGGGAGGCCATACCGCATGGCCAGGACGCTTTCCTCATGTCCTTTCTGAGTGAGGAAGTTCTACACAGGGTCACTGGGTTTGTAGTTTTCATCAAGTCTCACAATGTCACTATCGAGTTTAAGCCTTGGAAGCCAGAGGAGATACCACACCGTTTCGAGCTGATACCTATTTGGGTCCATGTGCATGGGGTGCCTCACGCTCTCCGACACTTCTTGGGTCTATGGGCGGTTGGCTCGGTGATTGGCGCTACTCTTGACGTCGATCTTCTCTGTTTACGTCGGAGAGGAATTGTTCGTATCCAGGTAGCGGTGCTGAACCTTGATGCTTTCAAAAGCAGCACAATTGACTCTCTCTCTCTACCGATGTGGTGGTTCAAAGAAAATGTTATGAGTTTCGGTATAGTCTGGAAAAATCAGACTTCCGGGTTGATAGTGATTTTGTGCCTCGAGTCTGGGAGCATGGCGATGATCCAGGGGGCGAAAAGGGGCATGATAGGGAGGATACAGTGAAGAGCAACGATCCAAGCAAGAGGTCCAAACCCACTTCATCTCCCAACAACCCTTCGGCCCTTCCTACCACGGGCAGAGTGGTGCCCATGCAGATGACCAGTGCCGTCACACCGCCGAACCCTCATCGAGGTCTTCCTGCCACGGCTGCTTCTTCGTCATTAAAGGGGTCTTCTTCGACGGTGCCGGATACTTCATCTAAGGCTGTCCCTCCAACGACGTCGGCTCCCCTGTCTTTGGTGCTGTCGACTCCGACTCACTGGTCAGCACCGCCCCTCGACGAGGGGAGCCACGCGTGCCCCATACCTGACGGGGTGGCACCTGCAGGGGTGATTGCGAGCACTTCATCGCCGCCACCGTCGCCAGCACCTGCCTCTCCGACTCGTCGGGTGATACGTCTCCAACGTATCTATAATTTTTGATTGCTCCATGCTATTATATTTTCTGTTTTGGATGTTAATGGACTTTATTTTACACTTTTATATTATTTTTTGGACAAGCCTATTAACCGGAGGCCCAACCCAAATTGCTGTTTTTTTGCCTATTCCAGTGTTTCACTGAAAAGGAATATCAAACGGAGTCCAAACGGAAAGAAACCTCAAGGAATGTGATTTTCTCAACAAACGTGACCCAGGAGACTTGGAGTGGGCGTGAAGAAACAATCGAGGATGCCATGAGGCAGGGGGGCGTGATACGTCTCCGTCGTATCTATAATTTTTGATTGTTCCATGCCAATATTATTCAACTTTCATATACTTTTGGGAACTTTTTATACTATTTTTGGGACTAACATATTGATCCAGTGCCCAGTGCCAGTTCCTATTTGTTGCATGTTTTTTGTTTCGCAGAATATCCATATCAAACGGAGTCCAAACAGGATAAAACTGACGGAGATTTTTTTTGGAATATATATGATTTTTGGGAAGAAAAATCCATGCGAGACGGTGCCCGAGGTGGCCACAAGGCAGGGGGCGCGCCTGCCCCCCTGGGCATGCCCCTGACCCTCGTGGGCCACCCGTAAGGCGGTTGATGCCCTTCTTTCGCCGCAAGAAAGCTAATTTACGGATAGAGATCGTGTTAAAATTTCAGCCCAATCGGAGTTACGGATCTCCGGGAATACAAGAAACGGTGAAAGGGAAGAATCTGAGAATGCAGAAACAGAGAGAGACAGAGAGACAGATCCAATCTCGGAGGGGCTCTCGCCCCTCCCATGCCATGGAGGCCATGGACCAGAGGGTAAACCCTTCTCCCATCTAGGAAGGAGGTCAAGAAAGAATAAGAAGGAGGGGGGCTCTCTCCCCCTCGCTTCCGGTGGCACCAGAGTGCCACCGGGGGCCATCATCATCACCGCGATCTACACCGACACCTCCGCCATCTTCACCAACATCTCCATCACCTTCCCCCCTCTATCTACAGCGGTCCACTCTCCCGCAACCCGATGTACCCTCTACTTGAACATGGTGCTTTATGCTTCATATTATTATCCAATGATGTGTTGCCATCCTATGATGTCTGAGTAGATTTTCGTTGTCCTATCGGTGGTTGATGAATTGCTATGATTGATTTAATTTGCTTGTGATTATGTTGCTGTCCTTTGGTGCCCATCATATGATTGCGCGCGTGGATCACACCCTAGGGTTAGTTGTATGTTGATAGGACTATGTATTGGAGGGCAAGAGTGACAGAAGCTTCAACCTAGCATAGAAATTGATGCATACGGGATTGAAGGGGGACCAATATATCTTAATGCTATGGTTGGGTTTTACCTTAATGAACATTAGTAGTTGCAGATGCTTGCTAATAGTTCCAATCATAAGTGCATAGAATTCCAAGTCAGGGATGGCATACTAGCAGTGGCCTCTCCCACATAATACTTGCTATCGGTCTAGTAAAGTAATCAATTGCTTAGGGGCAATTTCGCAACTCCTACCACCACTTCCCCACACTCGCTATATTTACTTTATTGTTTCTTTACTTACAACAGCCTCTACCTTTTATTTACGTACTCTTTATTATCTTGCAAACCTATCCAACAACACCTACAAAGTACTTCTAGTTTCATGCTTGTTCTAGGTAAAGCGAACGTCAAGCGTGCATAGAGTTGTATCGGTGGTTGATAGAACTTGAGGGAATATTTGTTCTACCTTTAGCTCCTCGTTGGGTTCGACACTCTTACTTATCGAAAACTGTTGCGATCCCCTATACTTGTGGGTCATCAAGACCTTTTTCTGGTGCCGTTGCCGAGGAGCAATAGCGTGGGATGAATATTCTCGTGTGTGCTTGTTTGCTTTATCACGAAGTAATTTTTATTTGCTGTTATTAGTTGTTTTTTATCTTTAGTTATGGGTAGGAAACGCAAAATACCAAAAAATTAGTTGTACCTACTAAACCAATGGTTGAAGAACCACTCAAAATCCATCACACTGCTGAAGCTTATTACTTGGATCATCTTCGATCCCTATGTGCTCGTGCTGAAACCCCAACTAGCTTAGTTGAGGGCAAATCTTTAGATGAGCATGCTTGTTATGTGCGACACCGAATATCTAAAAACGGGAAAACTTTACTGGATCAAATTCATCGTTTGCAATGCTATGCTTGGAATTTATGTGAAATATATGATTTTACTTGTTGTTCTGAAAACCCTCAGAAACACCTTCCCTTTCAATGTGAGTTTAGTGATAATGGAATTGTATCTTCGTATGCTAAGGGTGTTTATAATTACTATGATGTTCAACAAATTGAAGAATTTGTTGCTTTTAAGGGTCCTTATGAAATTGCTTCTTTGATTGAAAAGTATGATGCTACTCTTTACAAATCTGAAAATTTTGCCATACTTAAATATTGCTATGATAATTATGCTTCTAATGCCTATATTGAACCATATATTGAGTACTACTCCGCTGTCAAAGAAGAGACTAATATTTTGTAGGAGTCTATGGAAGAAGAAATTGATGAAATTGTGAGCTCATTGAATGAAAAAGATGAGGAGGAGAGCGAAGAACAAAAGGAGGAAGAGCGGATTAGCTACCCGTGCCCACCTTCTAATGAGAGTAAGTCTTCAACTCATACATTGTTTAATTTCCCTTCGTGCTTACCGCAGGATGATTGCTATGATGATTGTTATGATCCTGTTGATTCTTTTGAAATATCCCTTTTTGATGATGCTTGCTATGCTTGTGGCCAAGATGCCAATATGAATTATGCTTATGGAGATGAACTTGCTATAGTTCCTTATGTTAAACATGAAATTATTGCTATTGCACCCACACATGATAGTCCTATTATCTTTTTGAATTCTCCCAACTACACTATATCGGAGAAGTTTGCCCTTATTAAGGATTATATTGATGTGTTGCCTTTTACCGTTGCACATGATGATTTTGATGAATATAATATGCATGTGCTTTCTGCTCCTACTTGCAATTATTATGAGAGAGGAACTATATCTCCACCTCTCTATGTTTCCAATATGATAGAATTGCAAGAAACTGTTTATACTAGCTAAATACCCGTGCGTTGCTACGGGATGAAACAATATTTGAAGAATGATGGCGAGTGACCGATTGTCCTCGGTATAACTGACATCCTCGAAGGCACGGCCAAAGCCCTCGACCGTTAGCCCTTGGTTGTCCTCGAGCACCTATTGCCCTCACCCGCGTGTGTTTCGATAACCGTCAGCTTGTGGACGTCATGCAAAGCATGATCATCTTAGGGAACGCTTGGTTGCCCATATCGTAGCGCATGGTGGCCTAAGTCCATATTGGCAATGTTGGTCCCAATGTCGGCGAGAGCCTGCTGGCCGCCCTTACCCATGAACACTTCCAAATTGATTAACCACTATGCCTAATTAAATACCAAGCATGCTAATTAACTTCTTGCGCAATTAATTAATTGCATCTCTTTCTCACGCTCACTCTCCCCCCCCTCTCTCTCTCTCTCTCTCTTCTCCTTATTTTTTAACTTCGTCAAAACTCCCAAAATCTAAACAACTATATTTCATTTTATATGAAACTACCAACGAGTGTGGTTTTTGTGCAACCAGGGACTTTGCACACCCCCGATGCACCCACGCTAAAAAACTTAGCAAAATATTTAAAAAAATCTGAAAATTTGTGGATGTTATTTTTGGTAACCAAACTTTGCTCATAATCAGATCCATGAAGTTTCAGAATTCTTTGATTTTTTTTTGAATTTACTATTGACTGTGTGAGTGCACCGAAGTTGGGTGCAGGCACTACTTTCCCACTACCAAATCCATATGTGCATCAATGCAATACCCAACACCAGTTGAATGATCAAACTTTTGCTACAATAAAAATAGGCAAACGTTACCTCTCAGCCGGCCAATTGTGCTCTCGTGACCGCCACCTCCTTTGTTTGACACTTGGCCATATGAGGCTCATGCCACCACTCATCTTCCCCACTGTAACGAACTGATGAAGGAGGCGGCAAACTGTTAGAACGCGGACCAGACACTCCTCATCCGGAGTAGATGGCCGTTTGTGTTACGCATGAAGAACTTGCGCGGCTCCTCACTGGGAGAGCCCTCTATTTGCTAGACACATATGCCTTTTTTGGCAAAATGTTTCTCCAACAAGGATCGTGTTGCAATAGCAATAGACATAGCTGCTAGACACATATGCTTTTTTCGCAAAATATTTTTGCAACAAGGATCATGTTGCAATAGCGACAGACACAGTTGCAAGACGCATATGATTTTTTTTGGCAAAATGTTTCTACAACAAGGATCCCGTGCAAAAAAAAATTGCAACAAGAATCTTGTTGCAAAAAAAACCGCAACATTACCTATGTTGCAAGGTTTCTGCAATGATCATTGTTGCAAAGATGCCTCTGCAACATTAGCTCTGTTGCAATGGGGAACGACATGCTCGACCACTCGATGGAGCGAGATCAGATGGCTCGCGAGGAGCCGACCAACCAGTAGCAGCTCCCATAAAAATAACTTAAAAACCAACAATCAAATACTCTTTTAGTATGTTTTATAACACAAAACAAACAATATATAATAAACATTTTTTCACTGGATTATAAACATATTGCGCAAAGAAGCAAATGCAATCAATCTGTTCTCTCTAGAAAAATTCTACCAGATAATTTTTTTGTAAAATTCACCACACCTCCACATCTCGACTTTTTTTTTCAAGATTCATCTCAACTAATATTATAGCCAGTACTGTGCCTTCTCGTCCTTCTTGAATCCTCTTGAGCATCTACCATCTTGTCCTCCCGCCCGAATCCTTGTTCCTAGTGATTATACTATTGCACCTTTGTAACGGTTGCTGCTAGGAGTTGTGACACGCGCAACCTATTAGGGTTTGTTGTGGTGTGTCTGACTGTAGAGCATCCATTTGAGTCCTTGCTTAAATTAGGCAAGTCTAGTCAATGGGCATATAAGTTGTAATCAACTTCATAAGGGACTGTCTCATGTCGTATAGAAAGCACTGGATCCCATTCACGGTATATTGTAAGGCTTTATCTTTTGGTTTTTCGAAATCGGAGCCCTTAGGGCTCAATCAAGTGACTCCAGCTTCATAGAAAATGAACAACGACCCAACCCACACCGTAGAGGTCGTGCGAAGCCGTATGAAGATACATGCCGTGCACTTAGCCACCTGCGACTGTGACAATATCACAGAGGTCGTGCGGAGCTTCATGAAGATAATGTGCACCTGTAATTTCTTTCCTCTTCCATCACCATACATGGTCAATATCTGTAATAAGTGATTAAGATGAATTAAAAACCATTAACCTATGTGCACAGAAGTCTCATAATTGACCTGAGAGAAAACATACATGAAAGACATCTTGGCGGTTTGTTCTAATGCAAAAGGATATGCCTTTGGGTGTTGTTCGAGAAAAGAAAAGGGGTTTTTCTTCGACATAGGCAGACAAGCAACACGAAACAATGACTATGTAGAAATGAAAAACCACGCAAGAACAGAAGGAAAAATAGAAATAGTTAAAGTGAATTACAAAGGGTGTTGAACCTCCTCGTTCATGACGAAACGCACACCACCTCCAACTTCTCGGTGAGTTGGAGCGACATATATGACTTAAGCACAATGTAATGAGTTGGATTAAGCATATTGACAACATTTGTAACATAATCATATAAAATACAGGGTATTTTATATGAAAATTTCAGTAGAAAGTATCTGTACCTCAAGGACACGAAATATTACTGGCATGTAAAGGAAAAATATACAAAATGGTCAAGCAGTTGAACCAACGAAATATCTATAAATGCTGGAAAAAAAATCTAGGCCAAACCTGCAGTAAGTCCATCACAAGGAACGAGGTTGTGGCTAGTCGCTTATGACATCATCAATTCTACAACATGCCTTGATCATTTACGATGTTATCTTAATATAACGCAATGGCAGTCTGCACCCTCATCAATATCCGTGAAGGCCATTATGCCTCTGGCTTCTACCATCTTCTCGCCAAGAACTGAGAAGTGTAGCTGATTTGGGTTTGGAAGAGTTTAATTTGCACCTTTCGATTTGTTGACCAAACATCTGGCTTTGGGTAGCTGATCTCTCCTCGGCTCCTTAGTATTAGCTCAAACATCAAAATCTAGTGCCTATTCTAGCAAAACAATCAAAGTTGGGCTAATCCACGCGTGCACGACGAGATACTTTGAGCAAGCGATTTACCATGTCTTTCCTTGAGAATTCCTTGCCCTTTCAAGATACCGCCAAAGCCGAAAGCACATGACCGAGCTAGCTGTAGGTACCAGAGAAACCACAGATGTGAGCTGAAAAGCAGCCGACATATGGCTGTGCAGATCAAGCAAGATCGATGACGCCCTGACCATGTCCGTGAAAATCTTCATCGAGAAATAAGAACAAACGCGCCCGTACTCCACTTTTGCCGTGGCGCATTGGCGCCGTCTACACGGATGCACCCACGCTTACCTCCTATCAGGCAGGGCGGCTCGTCCCTCCCATCCCACGCTACTGCCGCAGGCATGGCCCATGGCTGCACGAACGCTCTCAACGTCTGCGCTGGTGCCGTCCTCGCCATGACCATTGCCCAGCCATATAGACTGCTAACGGCTGTCAGATTCGGCGATGGAGGAGGCCAACAGACAGGATATGGCGGCGTTTGAGCGGGAGCGTGGCGGCAGCCGTGTTCCATCTATAGTTCGACCTAACCCTCGCACCAAAGTTGGGAGGAGAGGGGGCGTGATCGTAGGATGTTGTATTTGGTAGGAAAGAAAAGCACGCTAGAAAACCGGAAACGAGAGCAAGCAAGAGATTTGTTCCTTCCATCGAAAACAGGAAGTGGAATTTTTGGAAAGAAATCGGTGGGGCAATGTGTTCCTTCGATCGGAGGGTGCGAACGAACGAACGACGTACGGACTGCTCCATTAGGAGTAGAGACTATGCATTGGCCTTTACTATGTGTGCATGAATTGTTCTTTTATGACATGCCGATGTATAGGAAGAGAGTTAGATTTCGTCATTACATGATATATGTTACCTTGTGCTCACCACTAAATTACAAATCATTGTTAATTAAAATTGGCTTTGATATACCTTGGGATCCGGGTAGATTCATTACTTGAACACTATATGCCTAGCTTAATGGCTTTAAAGAAAGTGCTGCCAGGGAGACAACCCAGAAGTTTTAGAGAGTCATTTATTTCTGTTGTGTCCTTTTATAAAGTTTAAAAATAATGTGCCAAGGTTTGCCTTTAGGATGTTTACATTTGCTTGATGGTTTGTACGGTGCAGGACAGAAACTTTGGCTGTAGTGTGCGATTTTACATTTTTAACTGAAAGGTCAAACGGTTCTGATTCTTTTTGCACTGTCTTCCTGTACAAATTGTTTATTTTTCCTAATTTTGGTAGAATTTTTCAAGTATCACAAGTATGGTGAATGTTCAGATTTCTACAGACTGTTCTGTTTTAGACAGATTCTGTTTTTGATGCATAGTTTGCTTGTTTTGATGAAACTATCAATTTATATTAGTGGATTAAGCCATGAAAAAGTTATACTACAGTAGACAAAATGCAAAAAAAATATATGAATTGGTTTGCAACAGTACTTAGAGTAGTTATTTGCTTTATTATACTAACGGATCTTACCGGGTTTTCTGTTGAAGTTTTGTGTGGATGAAGTGTTCGATGATCGAGAAGGTCTCGATGTGAGAAGAAGGAAGAGAGGCAAGAGCTCAAGATTGGGGATTCCCGAGGCACCCCAAGTAAATATTCAAGGAGACTCAAGTGTCTAAGCTTGGGGATGCCCCGGAAGACACCCCCTCTTTCTTCAACAAGTATCGGTATGTTTTCGGATTCGTTTCGTTCATGCGATATGTGCAATCTTGGAACGTCTTTTGCATTTAGTTTTCATTTTTCTTTTATGCACCATGCTGGTATGAGATAGTCTTTGATTGATTTATAGAATGCTCTATGCACTTCACTTATATCTTTTAAGTATGGCTTTATAGAATGCTTCATGTGCTTCACTTATATCATTTGAAGTTTGGATTGCCTGTTTCTCTTTACATAGAAAACCACCCTTTGTAAAATGCTCTTTTGCTTCACTTAGATTTGTTAGAGCGTGGGCATATCTTTTGTAGAAATAATTGAACTCTCTTGCTTCACTTATATCTATTTAGAGAGATGACAGGAATTGGTCATTCACATGGTTAGTCATAAAATCCTACATAAAACTTGTAGATCACTGAATATGATGTGTTTGATTCCTTGCAATAGTTAGTCATAAAATCCTACATAAAACTCTCATCATCATCATATACATGATTTGAGCATTCATTGTCATATTGCTTTGCATGATCGTAAGATAGCTAGCATGATGTTTTAATGGCTTGTCCGTTTTTTGATGTGATTGCTACGCTAGATCATTGCACATTCCGGTACACCGCCAGAGGCATTCATATAGAGTCATATCTTTGTTCTAGATATCGAGTTGTAATATTGAGTTGTAAGTAAATAAAAGTGTGATGATCATCATTATTAGAACATTGTCCCATGTGAGGTTATCAAAATAAAAGTGGCCAAAGAAGCCCCCCCCCCAAAAGGAGAGAGGCCAAAGAAGCCTACAAAAAAAAGAGAAAAAAAGAAAAGAAAAGAGAAAAAAGGAGAGAAAAAGAGAGAAGGGGCAATGTTACTATCCTTTTACCACACTTGTGCTTCAGAGTAGCACCATGTTCTTCATATAGAGAGTCTCTTGAGTTATCACTTTCATATACTAGTGGGAATTTTCATTATAGGACTTGGCTTTTATATTCCAACAATGGGCTTCCTCAAATGCCCTAGGTCTTCATGAGCAAGCAAGTTGGATGCGAACCCACTTAGTTTTAGTTAGAGCTTTCATATACTTATAGCTCTAGTGCATCCGTTGCATGGCAATCCCTACTCACTCACATTGATATCTATTGGTGGGCATCTCCATAGCCCGTTGATACGCCTAGTTGATGTGAGACTATCTTCTCCTTTTTGTCTTCTCCACCATCATATGCTATTCCACCTATAGTGCTATGTCCATGGCTCACACTCATGTATTGCGTGAAAGTTGAAAAGGTTTGAGAACGTAAAAAGTATGAAACAATTGATTGGCTTGTCATAGGGGTTGTGCATGATGTGAGTATTTTGTGTGGTGAAGATGGAGCATAGCCAGACTATATGATTTTGTAGGGACAACTTTCTTTGGCCTTGTTATTTTGAAAAGACATGATTGCTTTATTAGTAGGCTTGAAGTATTATTGTTTTTATGTCAAATGATAGACTATTGCTTTGAATCACTCGTGTCTTAATATTCATGCCATGATTAGACATATGATTAAGATTATGCTAGGTAGCATTTCACATCAAAAATTATCTTTTTTATCATTTACCTACTCGAGGACGAGCAGGAATTAAGCTTGGGGATGATGATACGTCTCCGTCGTATCTATAATTTTTGATTGTTCCATGCCAATATTATTCAACTTTCATATACTTTTGGCAACTTTTTATTATTTTTGGGACTAACATATTGATCCAGTGCCCAGTGCCAGTTCCTGTTTGTTGCATGTTTTTTGTTTCGGAGAATATCCATATCAAACGAAATCCAAACGGGATAAAAACTGACGGAGATTTTTTTTGGAATATATATGATTTTGGGGAAGAAAAATCCACACGAGACGGTGCCCGAGGTGGCCACGAGGCAAGGGGGCGCCCCTGACCCTCGTGGGCCACCCGTAAGGCTGTTGGTGCCCTTCTTTCGTCGCAAGAAAGCTAATATCCGGATAGAGATTGTGTTAAAATTTCAGCCCAATCGGAGTTACGGATCTCCGGGAATATAAGAAACGGTGAAAGGGAAGAATCTGAGAATGAAGAAACAGAGAGAGACAGAGAGACAGATCCAATCTCGGAGGGGCTCTCGCCCTCCCATGCCATGGAGACCAAGGACCAGAAGGGAAACCCTTCTCCCATCTAGGGAGGAGGTCAAGGAAGAAGAAGAGGAAGGGGCCCCCTCTCCCCTTCTCTTCTGGTGGTGCCGGAACGCTGTCGTGGCCATCATCATCATCACCGCGATCTACACCAACACCTTTGCCATCTTCACCAACATCTCCATCACCTTCCCCCCTCTATCTACAGCGGTCCACCTCCCACAACCCTCTGTACCCTCTACTTGAACATGGTGCTTTATGCTTCATATTATTATCCAATGA
Source organism: Triticum urartu (assembly GCF_003073215.2). Classification (NCBI taxonomy): domain Eukaryota; kingdom Viridiplantae; phylum Streptophyta; class Magnoliopsida; order Poales; family Poaceae; genus Triticum; species Triticum urartu. The sequence goes on from NC_053028.1 coordinate 706,683,301, forward strand.
TGTGTTTCCATCCTATGATGTCTGAGTAGATTTTCGTTGTCCTATCGGTGGTTGATGAATTGCTATAATTGATTTAATTTGCTTGTGGTTATGTTGCTGTCCTTTGGTGCCCATCATATGATTGCGCACGTGGATCACACCCTAGGGTTAGTTGTATGTTGATAGGACTATGTATTGGAGGGCAAGAGTGATAGAAGCTTCAACCTAGCATAGAAATTGATGCATACAGGATTGAAGGGGGGTCAATATATCTTAATGCTATGGTTGGGTTTTACCTTAATGAACAATAGTAGTTGCGGATGCTTGCTAATAGTTCCAATCATAAGTGCATAGAATTCCAAGTCAGGGATGACATGCTAGCAGTGGCCTCTCCCACATTATACTTGCTATCGGTCTAGTAAAGTAGTCAATTGCTTAGGGGAAATTTCGCAACTCCTACCACCACTTCTCCACAGTCGCTATATTTACTTTATTGTTTCTTACCTTACAACAGCCCCTACCTTTTATTTACGTACTCTTTATTATCTTGCAAACCTATCCAACAACACCTACAAAGTACTTCTAGTTTCATACTTGTTCTAGGTAAAGCGAACGTCAAGCGTGCGTAGAGTTGTATCTGTGGTCGATAGAACTTGAGGGAATATTTGTTCTACCTTCAGCTCGTCGTTGGGTTCGACACTCTTACTTATCGAAAACTGTTGCGATCCCCAATACTTGTGGGTTATCAGCGCGCCCTCCACCCCTCGTGGGCCCCTCGTTGCTCCACCGACCTACTTCTTCCTCCTATATAAGTCCACGTACCCCGCAAACATCCAGGAGCACCACAAAAACCTAATTTCACTGCCGCAACCTTCTGTACCCAAGAGATCCCATCTGGGGGCCTTTTTCGGAGCTCCGCCGGAAGGGGCATTGATCACGGAGGGCCTCTACATCAACTCCATGGCCTCTCCGGTGATGTGTGAGTAGTTTACTTTAGACCTTCGGGTCCATAGCTAGTAGCTAGATGGCTTCCTCTCTCTCTTTGGATCTCAATACAAAGTTCTCCTCGATTCTCTTGGAGATCTATTCGATGTAATCTTCTTTTGCGGTGTGTTTGTCGAGATCCGATGAATTGTGGGTTTATGATCCAGATTATCTATGAACAATATTTGATTCTTCTTTGAATTCTTTTATGTATGATTGGTTTATCTTTGCAAGTCTCTTTGAATTATCAGTTTGGTTTGGCCTACTAGATTGATCTTTCTTGCAATGGGAGAAGTGCTTAGCTTTGGGTTCAATCTTGCGGTGCTCGATCCCAGTGACAATTGGGGAAACGACACGTATTGTATTGTTGCCATCGAGGATAAAAGATGGGGTTTATATCATATTGCATGAGTTTATCCCTCTACATCATGTCATCTTGCTTAAGCCGTTACTTTGTTCTTATGAACTTAATACTCTAGATGCATGCTGGATAGCGGTCGATGTGTGGAGTAATAGTAGTAGATACAGAATCGTTTTGGTCTACTTGTCACGAACGTGATGCCTATATACATGATCATGCCTAGATATTCTCATAATTATTCGCTTTTCTATCAATTGCTCGACAGTAATTTGTTCACCCACCGTAATACTTATGCTATCTTGAGAGAAGCCACTAGTGAAACCTATGGCCCCCGGGTCTATTTTCCATCATACAAGTTTTCAATCTATTTTATTTTGCAATCTTTACTTTCAATCTATATAATAAAAATACAAAAAATATTTATCTTATTATTATTATCTCTATCAGATCTCACTCTTGCAAGTGGCCGTGAAGGGATTGACAACCCCTTTATCGCGTTCGTTGCGAGGTTCTTATTTGTTTGTGTAGGTATGAGGTGACTCGCGCGTGGTCTCCTACTGGATTGATACCTTGGTTCTCAAAAACTGAGGGAAATACTTACGCTGCTTTACTGCATCACCCTTTCCTCTTCAAGGGAAAACCAACGCAGTGCTCAAGAGGTAGCATCAGGGAGTGATCTTCTCCCCGCCCGCTCGAGCTGGCCAGGAGTCGGCCATGGCGCAGCTGCGAGCGCTGTCATCTACTCTCCCGTCACCGGGGGGGCATCAGCATCCGACCTCGAGGAGGTTGAGGAGCAGCCCATACAATCTTCTTCTTCATCGCCACAACTGTCTACTCCGCCTCTCGGGGTCGCCGAGATGTCTTCTTCATCGCCGCAACAGACTACTCCGCCTCTCGGAGGCGCCGGGATGGGCTCGACGACCGATGTTTCTCCTTCTCCGCTGAGGCGCAGCGGGCGTCATTACGTCGGGACTGATGGTTCTGCAGCCACCGATGAGGACTCTATGGTGAAGGCCATGCGTAGGACGGCTGTCCGCAACCTCGACTTCAAAGGTACCCCTTCTCGCAAATGTTTATGTCTTTTGACAAATCCAAAGTTTCTTCAAATATCACTAGACTTGGAGTGTCACTAGGACGTAATGAGAAAGATGTAGATTTTCGGTTAAGGCTCTTAAACAAGTGGAGTTCGACCGGCTTACGGTTGCTCCTAAATTGTCGAGTTTTGTTGACCCTCCCATGTCAGATGAGGAGGATGAGGATGCTGATGCCAATCATGAAGGCAAGCTTCTCTCTCATTTAGTTAAAGACACGACTGAAGTAGACCTTGACGGTACTGTACGCGACACTACGCTTTGTGAGCTTGTCGTGTCGGTGCGCAAGAACAAGTCTAACTCAGCAAAGAAAAGAGGGCGCTCTTCTAAGAAGGCTAAGGTCTCTAAACAAAAAATTGGTTCAGCATGAGAGGCATGTTTTGTAATAGCAGAGGTCTTGGTGACTTGGCTAAACACAAACGCATTGCCGATTGTGTAAAGGATCATGTGTTGGACTTTGTAGCTATCACTGAGTCGGGCAAACATGATTTTCCAACACGTACTCTCGACCACTTTTCAACTGGTTTGGAATACGAATGGCACGTATTGCCGCCGACCGGGAGGTCCGGTGGAATATTGCTAGGTATTAACTCTACTTACTTGCAACTATTGTCCACGTCAAAGGGGGATTATCATATAAAATTCCACCTTTGAAATAAGTCCAACAACTTCCTTTGGAGTCTGATGGCTGTATATGGCGCCACTCAAGAGGAGTTTAAGTCTGCATTTCTAAAAGAACTTGTTAATACCTGCCAAGACAATCCCCACCCCATGTTAATAGGGGGAGATTTTAATATCCTTCGATATCAGCAGGAAAAAAACAATGACCGGTTTGATACTAGGTGGCCTTTCCTCTTTAATGCTGTTATTGACAGCCTGGATCTGAGGGAGATCACGATGTCTGGCCGTCAGTATACCTGGGCCAATAACCGATCAGTGCCAACATTTGGAAAACTTGACCAAGTGCTAGTTACCACCGACTGGGAATATAAATACCCCCTATCATCAGTTCGGGCTCTAGAACATATTGAGGCCTTATTAGATCACGCTCCTTTGCTAACCGATTTTGGACAACCAATCCCAAGTTCTAACCATCACCAGTTTAAATTTGAATTGGGATGGCTCACTAGAGAGGGATTTCATGACCTTGTTAAGAAAGTGTGGGCGCGTCAACCTCATGGTAACAAACCCATTCAACGATGGAACAATCGAATTAGCGCCTTGCGCCGATTCCTTCGTGGATGGGCCAAGCATACTGCTGGCATTTACAAAAAAAGAAAAAACTATGACTATCTACCTTAATTGATTCCCTTGATAAAATAGTGGAGGTCAGGCCTCTGTCTGCTGTTGAGATTGAGCAAAAAAGCAATCTAATTGAGCAGATTGCCTGCCTATTACATGAGGAAGAGATTAAATGGTACCAACGTTGTAAGGCGGATTCGCTTGTGCAAGGTGATGATAATACGGAATACTTTCATATGCTTGCCAATGGCAGACATAGAAAGAAAACACATATTCACCCTTGACCAGGAGGAAGGCCGAATTGAGGGGGACGCACCGCTTAGAACTTTCATTACTAAGTATTACAAGGAGCTTTTTGGACCTTCAGCTGAGACAAATTTTCAGTTAGATGAATCTGTTACTCATGACATCCCTCAAGTTACGGAAGCGGAAAATGAATTCCTAACCTCCCCGTTCTCTGAGGAGGAAATTCGAACCGCGGTGTTTCAAATGGAACACAACAAAGCTCCGGGTCCAGATGGCTTTCCCGCAGAGTTCTATCAATGTTTTTGGGACGTGATTAAGGCAGACTTGGTTTCGTTGTTTAACCAACTACATACTGAAGACCTTGATATTTCTCGTTTAAACTTTGGGGAAATTATTCTATTGCCCAAGATTAAGGAGGCTAATTGTATTCAACAATATCGACCGATTTGCCTTCTAAATGTAAGTTTTAAAATCTTTACGAAGGTCGCAACTAATCGGTTGAACGGGGTGGCTGACCATGTCATAAAGCCCAGTCAAACAACATTTATGCAAGGCCACAACATATTAGATGGAGTGGTCTCCTGCATGAAACTGTACATGAGTTCACCGGAAAAACTTGAATGGTGTCATTCTTAAAATAGATTTTGAAAAAGCCTACGATAAAGTTAAGTGGCCCTTTCTGTTGCAAACTTTGCGCATGAAGGGGTTTTCACCAAAATGGTGTCGTTGGGTAGAGAGCTTTGTTTCTGGAGGCAGTGTGGCCATAAAAGTTAATGATGACGTTGGCAACTATTTTCAGATAAGGAAGGGGCTTTGCCAAGGGGACCCCGCCTCTCCTATTTTGTTTAACATTGTGGCCAACATGCTAGCTACCCTTGTTGAGCGGGCTAAGCTGGACGGCCAAATCAGTGGTGTCATTCCACACTTGGTAGAAGATGGTCTACCTATTCTACAATATGCGGATGACACTATCCTTTTCTTGGATCACGATCTAGACAAGGCAAGAAATCTCAAGTTGCTCTTATGTGCTTTTGAGGAACTTTCTGGTCTCAAAATCAATTTTCATAAGAGTGAACTCTTTTGCTTTGGCGATGCTGCAGAATCAGCACCTGAGTATGCTGAGATTTTTGGATGTCAGCTCGGGCAGTTTCCGATTCGATGTCTGGGTATTCCCATACACTATCGGCGTTTAACAATCGCTGAGTGGAAGCATGTGGAAGAGAGACTTGAGAAACGTTTAGCCAGTTGGAAGGCCAAACTCTTGTCTTACGGGGGACATTTGATCTTGATCAATTCTGTCCTAAGCAACATGGTTCCATATATGTTGTCATTCTTCCACCTACCGAAAGGGGTTCTCCAGCGACTAGACTACTTTAGATCCAGATTTTTTTGGCAGTGCGATAATGAATCCAAGAAATATCGACTGGCTAGGTGGAACGTATTATGCAGACCTAAAATTAAAGGGGGCTGGGAATTCAAGACCTTGAGATAAAAAATATTGCTCTTATCAGCAAGTGGGTTTACAAACTACTCTCTGAGAATGGGGTATGGCAGGAAATCATTCGCAACAAGTATGTGGGATCCAATGCCATTTCTCAAGTTCATTGGAAACCCGGGGATTCACATTTTTAGAGTGGCATGATGAAGGCCAAGGAATTCTTCTTCCAATTTGGGACCTTCTTGGTTAGGGATGGTGCTCAGGTTCGATTCTGGGAAGACACCTAGCTAGGGAACAACCCACTAATGGTGCAATATCCGAGCTTGTACAGGATTGCCAGACATAAATTTGTCACGATCAAACAAGTTTTCGGACAACAAAAACCTGATATTTCTTTCCGTAGGGACCTTCTTGGCCCTCGCCTGGCAACATGGAATGAATTACTCACTCGTCTGGAGGACATTCAACTGTCAGGTGAGCCGGACGATTTTCGATGGAACTTGCATCAGAATGTCAAATTTTTGGTCAAATCCATGTATGATGCAATGGTTCATTGTGATGTTCCAGTTGATAACAGGAAATTGTGGAAGCTCAAAATTTCTCTAAGAGTGAAGATTTTCCTCTGGTTTCTACATAGAGGAGTCATCCTAATTAGAGATAATCTGGCACGAGAAACTGGCATGGTTCTAAGACATGTGTCTTTTGCCATCATGAAGAGACTATTAGACACTTATTCTTTGAGTGCAAATTCGCTCAGGCAGTTTGGGCCATAGTTCAAGTAGCTTCTAATTTATACCCACCACGTAGTGGACGGAATATGTTCGGCAACTGGTTGCGGGGTATTGATATAGAATTTTCTGCACATATTCTAGTGGGAGCGGCGGCCTTATGCTGGGCACTGTGACTTACCAGGAAGGATGTGATCTTCAATAACAAATGTGTCTCATCTCTTATGTAGGTTATTCATGTCTGTACACGATGGTTCCGTACTTGGTCTATCCTGCAGAGGCCGGAGGACAGGGACCTTTTTATGATGGCGTCTACATGGCTATAGCGTTCGGCCATGGAGGTTTTCTACCCCCATGGATGGCGGTGTGATCTACGGATAGAATCTACCGCACCTTAGCCTTGACACGATTTATTTGCTTTGCTTTGTACCGAACTATTTTTATTCTTAGGGCATTCTCGATTTTTTGGCTGTGTGCATCTAGCTATGCAGAGGCCGGGCTTTCTTTCGATGCGATTGTATCACCTCGATATATCTATTCAATGAAATGTCCTTTATCGAAAAAAGAAGATCATGTAGTGTTCAGTCTATCATACCCATTCAGTATCGTGTTAAAAAAAGAGCCCGATACATGGAGAAAAAGCAGTCAGTAGCAAATTGATGAGTCGGCAAAGCAAATAAACAATGACCTATTTAAAAATCATCCATCTAAAAAATCGTAATTATAGAATTTCATCAATTTTTGGAAGCGAATAATTAAATCTGTGTGGATTCCAAAACATTGGAAAAAAATATTCATATCAGAAAGACATGCACATTTATGGTAATTTCATCACGAAGCTCAGGACTGATTGAAGAAAAAGAGTAGAAAGGCTTTTAACCATGACATATGGGTATATAACTAACAAAAAAACTAACCACGTCATCACAATAAACAGGAAAGCATGTTTACAGTAGCAGAGAAGTCGTAGCAAGGGTTAAAGAAATGTCGTGACGAGGTGTATAACACAAGAAATTGAAAGGAATTTATATCCCTTGCAATTAAGTATGTATAAATTAGCAAGTAGATTTGTATGTTTCAAGGAAAGGCGGATTGAGCAAACGAGATTATGATAATCCACTGAAATGCCAAATGCAGCCATAATGTTAAATATCTCGATGTAGCAACGTGCATGGATGCTTAGATGTATATCCATGTGTGTGTGTGTGTGTGTGTGTGTGTGTGTGTGTGTGTGTGTGTGTTAGGAAAAATAGATTCGTAAGCATGTGTAGGTTGATATGAGTCATATAGGATACAACTGGTGGCATATACATGAACCAATGATCACAAGTAATATATCTAAGAATAATAATAGTAAGCAACACTTTGTACAAAGTTTATGTTGTGCAAAAATAGCAATTAAAGTTAAAAAAATGGTTAGGTGGAGAAAAAAAGGAAATATTATTATCCATCACAATTCTAATTTTTCTACAAGAATATATTCTTTTTGCGAGAAGACGAAAGCCAAATATTCAAATTGTCCAACTCTTACAAGGCCACACTTCAAAATCGAGCAATAAAACATATAAAATGCATATCTCAAGAAAACATGTTTTATTTAATATAATACAATATTAGCGTTTTATGTATCATTGAAAAAGAATTTGCTAAATCACATCTAGATGTGCCATATGTATTGCACATCTAAGTCTTATATCATTGATCATACACGAAGATTTGTGTGGGTATTTTCTTTTTTATACTTGATTATGTCATTTAGATATGCAGTAACTATGACACATCTAGATGTGCCCTAGACATACCCATAAAACACTTTGTTAAGGGACACACATTAACAGAAGTTCCAAAGCTTTTTGTTACCATTTTATGTGCTATTTATTTTTTCAATGATACATAAATGCTAATATTGTAGTATACAAAATCAGATACCAAATTTCCGTAAGCTAACCAGACAACCATACCAGATGAGATTTGCATGCTATATTTGGGCCAAAAGTTGTAGTTTGACACCAAATGACATAACAGTATTCGAAAGTAGAATAATCTACATATAGCTAAAACCCGACATGATAATTACGCAAACATAGAAAATGGTAACAAATCTAGCCGCACAAATGCGCAGGTCACCCCACTAGTTGCATATATATTTTTGCAACAGAGGTCTTGTTGCATTTTTTTGCAAATGTCTTGTTGCATTTTTTGCAACAAACATCTTGTTGATGAGTTTCTTTTTGTGTCTTCAATTTTTTGCAACATCAATGTTGTTGCGGAAGGAACTTTTGCAACACAGATGTTCTTGCAGAAAATATTCCAACAAAGATGTAGTGGCCAGCGAGATAAGGGAGAATAGTGCGGCTCGGGGGCCACGTACGGGACACGCTTCACGCGCGGGAGGTGGCGAACGCCCGGTGCTGGATCAGCTGGTTGTTCCCAAGTTTTCCTTTTGGAAAAGGCCTAATGGGGTTGCGCTACGTGTCGGCTGGCAGATGAGTTAAAATCATCCACGATGGCCGTTGGATCCCCACGCTAACAACTGTCAAATGTACCATCCACGTCACGCCTGACCCCTCCTTAATTCCCGCAACAAGTGCGCTATTGCAAAAACGATTCCCCTTGGCCCCCTGTCCCGACAGAGCTGGGCCCAGTGTGGCGCTGCCCCAACCCGCTGCAAAATCACCTGTCGCCAGCGTCCGGGGCAACTAATCCTTCTAGCTCACCTCTCTGCAACACCATGGCGCACCATATCACGCGACAGATGTTTGGATCCGACGCAAATCGAGTTGACCGAGGGGGTCCTGCGTTGAGAACAGCCGCGGCAATCATTCTCAGCTCCAACCACCACTTGGTGGCTTCCGCCGCGAGTAGGAGTTTCAACCTGGTTCACAAACCCCCCTAGTGGTGTTTCCCCAAGCTCCTTTGACCAGATCGCATCAAGAAGGCTGGGTGAGTTCATGTACCTGAATCATGAGCTCTGTCTATCTCTGAAACATGAAACCTCATGTAGACAAACATAGCAAAATTCGTTTTGTTTCATGTGTGTGGTACAACAAGGCACATCCCCGGTATGCTTCTTGTGTCTCTGAAACATGAGCCCCACTAGTAGAAAAAGGGCTTTGGTCACAGCTCAATGTACACATTAGTCTCGGTTGCATTACGAACCGAGAGTAATGTGAGCATTACTCCCGGTTCGAGCGGCTATAGCGTCGGGAAGGCATTAGTCCCGGTTCAAATGGGATATTTAGTCCCGCTTTGAGACACAAACCAGGACTAAAGAGTGCGATGCCCTTTAGTCCCGGTTTGTATCTCAAACCGAGACTAAAGATTAGACCTTTAGTCCCGGTTTGAGACACGAACCGGGACTAAAGGGTGTGATACCCTTTAGTCCCGGTTCGTGTTCTCAAACCGGGACTAAAGGGGTTCGTGTCTCAAACTCTACCCCCCCCCTTATCGCCATTTTAGTTTCAAAAAAACAAAAGAAAATGATAGAAACTTCAAAAATTAAAATCCTTTGATATGTAGTTATATTACTACATCTACTAGTTAGGAAAATTAAAAAACTTAAATTTGGACATGTTTTGCAAAAAAGTGTTATGAAAAAGTAAAACGTCTCTAACTTTTGCATACGATGTCGGAAAAAACGAATAATATATCAAAATGTTCACCATGAAAATCTGCATCCAATTTTGACGGCCATAGGCCGTTTGCAATTTTTTAGAATCCTCAAATTCTAAAAGGAAAAAAAGATATGCTCAAATTTTAGTTTTTTTGAATTTTGGTTAAATCTTGTCAAACTGTGGTCAAACTACTCATTCAATAAATATTAGTGTTACTGCATGATTATTCAATAATATTAGTGTTACTAAATAATTATTTCAGTTTTTTTGAATTTTTAGTCAAATCTGGTCAAACTGTGGTCAAACTATGGTCAAACTATGGTCAAATTACTTATTCAAGAAATATTAGTGTTACTAAATAATTATTGTTTTTTAGAATAATAGTTTCAAACTCAAATAGTGATACGTGTGACTTCATGCTCAAGCTAAACTCTTGAGGGTTAAAAGGATTGACATCTTACTATTGTCAGGAAAACAACAAGTGCGGACTTGGAAACTAGGGGGAATAGAACTCGAAAGTGAAGCGTGCTCAGGCTGGAGTAGTGATAGGATGGGTGACCGGCTGGCAAGTTAGACGATTTTGAATGACGAGGGGAGATTAGAAACAGAGATTATAGATTAAATTGAGCAGTGATGAGGGGTGATTAGAGATTAAATTGTCAAATAATTCGGAAATTTGAAAATCGGGAAAAAAATTCAAAAAAAAATTCAATTTTTTTTCAAATACTTTCCAACCGGGATTAATGGTGGAGCTCCAGACAGCGGCCACATGGAGCCCCTTTAGTCTCGGTTCGTAAGCGAACTGAGACTAAAGGTTTGGGCTTTAGTTCCGGTTCCAGAACTGGGACTAAAGGCCCGTTTTCTACTAGTGCTCCTATATTTTTAGTTGCATTCTCCCATGTTTTGTTGCTTGTTGTTGACCAACATAATTGATGGAAAAAAGAAACAAAATCACTCATGTGAAAATGCCTCTGATGTGATTTGATTGTGTATGTTGTTGTGCGAAAAAACCACAGGGAGTAATCTAGTGTAGTTGAATGCCTGTCACATGTAGGCTAAAAAATGATGCCTGTTAATTGACTCTCTATTTTTCTTTCTAAAAGAATCATGTGCCTCCTTCGCAAGAAGCTGGGACTGAAGGGGAAGAGAACTATGTCCAAGGGAACTTTTCTTTTGGTGTTGGTGAAATTTCAGAGGGTTTGTTGCATTCTGATGATGCAATGCAAGATGATTCAGATGATGGAGATGTTTCATCGCAGCCATTGCCACCCTATGTTAGCATGGTGTTTGACACAATTGAGGATGCTAAGAAATTCTACAACGACTATTCTTTAAGATGGAGTTCGGGACAAATATATGTTCTTCAAAATACAACTGATACATCTCCAATGTATCTATAATTTTTTATTGTTTCATGCTATTATATTATCGATCTTGGATGCTTTATATGCTATTTTATATCATATTTTGGGACTAACCTATTAACCTCGTGCCCAGTGCAAGTTCCCTTTTTTTCTTGTTTTTGGCTTTTCAGAAAATCAGTACCAAACGAAGTTCAAACACGATGAAACTTTACGGTGATTTTTTCTGGACCAGAAGGGACCCAAGAAGGTTCGAGAGGAGGAGGCTAGAAGCCTTACGGAAGAGCAACGAGCTCACCAGGCGCGCCCTCAGGGGGGCACCCCCTAAGCTCGTGACTCCCACGCAACTCCGTTTGACCTAACTCCACATCTATAAATTCCCAAATATTCCCAAACCAATAGAGAGCCACCCGAAACACTTTTTTTGCCACCGCAAGCTTTTGTTCTTCAATGATCCCATCTAGAGGCCTTTTTTGGTACTCTGTCGGAGGGGGAATCGATCACGGAGGGCCTCTACATCAACCTTGCTAGCCTACCAATAATGCGTGAGTAGTTGACCACCGACTTGTGGGTCCATAGCTAGTAGCTAGATGGCTTCTTCTCTCTCTTTGATCTTCAATACCATGTTCTCCTCGATCTTATTATAGTTATATCCGATGTAATCTTATTTTGTGGTGCGTTTGTTGGGATCCGATGAATTATGGGTTTATGACCAGATTATTCATTGAAAGTAATTGATTCTTTTCTGAATTTTATTATGCATGATTATTATAGCTTTGTATTTCTCTCCAATCTATCTTTTTGGTTTGACCGACTAGATTGATTTATCTTCAGTGGGAGAGGTGCTTTGTAATGGATTCAATCCTGCAGTGTCCTGACCCAGTGACAGAAGGGGGAGCGAGGCACATATTTGTATTATTGCCATTAAGGATAAAATGATGATGTTTATTCATATTGTCTGAGTTTACTTTGTCTACATCATGTCATCTTGCTTAATGCGCTACTCTGTTTGTTATGAACTTAATACCATAGATGCATGCTGGATAGCGGTCGATTGGTGGAGTAATAGTAGTAGATGCAGGCAGGAGTCAGTCTACTTGTCACAAACATGATGCCCATATATGTGATCATTGTCATGAATAACATCATAACTATTCGCTTTTCTATTAATTGGCCAACAGTAATTTGTTTACCCACCATATGTTATTGTTTCGAGAGAGAAGCCTCTAGTGAAAACTATACCCCCCAGGTCTATTTAATACCTTACTGCAATTTTACTCTTTTTTATTTTACTTGTATTTTTTCTATATACCACTATCAGAATTAATCATTGCAAGTAACGAGTTCAAGGGGACTGGCAACCCTCTTGCACGCGTTGGGTGCAAGTATTTACTTTTGTGTGTGTAGGTGCTGACGACAAGGATTTGCGTGGTTCTCCTATTGGTCCGATAACATTGGTTCTCACCGAGGGAAATACTTCTCTGCTACTATATTGCTTCACCCTTCCTCTTCGGGGAAAATCCCAACACAGCTCACAAGTAGCAGAAAGAATTTCTGGCGCCGTTGTTGGGGAGACATCATCAAATTCTTATCATGTTCTTGCACACAAATTATCAATTACTTGTTCTACTTTTTATTTGCCTACCTTTTTCATCTCCCTCCACTTCTCTATCAATCGAAAACACAAAAATATTTTATTTTGTTTGTTTGCTTGCTAGCAATAATCATGTTATCTCACTAAAATATAAATAAAGACATATGGATCCGCATCCACTTACTAAGCTTTTCAAACTTGTTGCTTATTGTAAACCAATAGCTAATACTGAAGAAGTGATAATAGAAAATGCTATTGGGATACGTTTATTGAATAAAAAGTATGATTGCAATGTTGTTAGTATAAATTCTATGAATGTCAATTGTGCTAATGATCATGATTGGGGTGATAATCAAGATTTTTCTTGTGATCTTGAGGACTATGAGCCTGATAATGAATCTATTATTGATGATAAAATTTGCAGTACTATTAAAAGTGGGTTTGGAAGAGTGTCAACTTTAGGTAATAATGATCCCACTACTTTGGGGAATTATCAATCTTATGTAATTTTTGATAAAGGTGGGTTTGGAGAGGTCATGACTTTAGTTGATGTTAATCCCACTATCTTGTAAGATTATACATTTTTTATGCATTTGTATCTAAAGAGAATATTGTTTATGATAGCTATATTGTTGAGTTTGAATATGATCCTACATGTAATTATTATGAGATATGTAAATATGGTTATAGGAATTCTCATGTTACTAATTACCTCTCGTTATGTTAAGATTGTTAATATTTTATTCTTCTTTCTTGCATATGCTAGATATTTCTTGTTTTGATAATTTGTTTACTTATAAAATGCTTATGCATAGGAAGTATGGTAGACGTAAATGTGTTTTTCACATGCTGCATGATGCTCTCTTTCTGTTTCAATTATCATCTTTCATGTGAGCAACAATAAAATCTCAAGCCTATCTAATGGCTATAAAGAAAGATCCTGTTGGGTGACAACCCAATATTTTTCTGTTATTGTGTGCAAACATGATTATTTCTACTGTAATGATTGTGTTTTTATGTTTTAATTAGTGTTTGTGCCAAGTAAAGCCTTTGGGTTGATTTGGATGATTTGGTCACTGGCTTGATGAAATACGAAATAATTTTAGTACGCTAATACGGGTGGGAGCGTCTGCCTTATTATGGTTGTTTTGGCTATGTAGAAACGATTGTGTTTTTAATGGCAAAACCTCTTCTTCTATACAGGTTATTTATCGTTGTACGCACTGGCTTCGTATGTGGTCTACGCTACAGTGAACGGAGTATCAATCGCTGTTCAAGGCGGTGTATATGCGGTTGGAGCGGGTGGCCAGGGAGGTTTTTACCCAACATGGGTGGCAACATAATCTCCGGACATGTCCACCTCCTCCGTCGACATTGGCATAGTTTTGGACTCATATGGCTTTACTGATGCCAACTTGCCTTTTTTTATATATACTTTGCTAGACTCTTCGTTAAGACTGTGTGTATCTTAGCTATGCAGAGGCCGGGTCTCGCTCATTATATTTTGTATCCACTTGATGCTACATTATGAGTTAATAAAAGCGCCCTTCATTGAAAAATGTGAAAAAACAGAAACTTTTGCTCCCAGTCCAGAAATTACTATAATTTACTGGAACAAGATTTTGATATGAAATGTTTACGCATTATTGATGTACAAATTTCCTATGTTATCCTAATTTTTTAGAATTTTTGGAGTTAAAGAAGTATGATTTTTATTTAGATCATTACATAATGTTATGTTTTAGAAAGATTAGGCGGCGGCGTCGCAGCTCCCGGACGACGTCATCTCGAGATACTCCGGTGCGCGTCCACCGACATTGTCATCCTGTTCCTCTATGCCGCGACGGGCAAGTGGTGCGGCGTGCTCCATCGCCGATCGCTCTGCCCTACATCCATCCTCGATTTCTTTAGTCGATGGTTGCATGACAACGGGGACAACAAAAATCCCTGCGGCCTCCGTCGTATGTCCCATCACTATGGACGGTGCTCGCCGGTTGGCGCCGCTTCCTCAGCTCCTTCCTCACATGCATGTCAGATGGCCTCTTGGACGGCGCGGAGCCCCTCGCCGAGCACTCACGTCATCTCCACCGCGTAATCCCATTCTATCCGGTCCTGTCCGTTTGGAGTAAAAGGGACAAACGAAACGGTCCAACGCGCGATGGCTCGGACCCATCTTGTCCGTTTTGTGTCCGGGCCGGCCCATTTCAAGCGCAAACTTGTGCCGGATTTGGATCACGGCGGACACTAAACGGACGCGCGCCTCGTCCGCGTCGAGGCCGCGTGACAGTCGGCCACCTACCTTGCACCCGCCCACATCAATACGCACGAGCGGGCGGCCCGACCTATCATCCGCGCATCGGAAGGTCGCCGTCCTTCTTTAAGTGGGAAGCATGGACCGATCGTCGTCCACACTGCCCCACGCCATCCCGCGGCCTCCTCGAAACCAGACAGCCCCGAACCCTAGCCTTTCATTGTCCTCGAGCTCGCCAGCCGGCCACCTCGCCATGGACTTCTAGAACCGCAAGGGGAAGCACGATTGTGAGGCCGGCTCCTCCTCGGGGCGCCGCCACGGCTCCGTGAAGAAGGAGGAGCCCGCGTCTCCGCCGCGCTCCTCTCGTCGAGCCCCCACGCCGGCCCCCTTCACCATCAACCCTAGGCCCGCCGGCGAGCGCGACCGGCAATACCTCGCGGTGGACGTGGGCTGGAGGTACTGGGAGACGAGGATGCCGGTCCCGTGGAGCGACGTCCACCTCCCCAACGGCTGGCACCTCAGCGCCGACCGGGTCCCAATCCCGCCTGTGCCGGCGAGCAGCCGCGTGCGCCGCGACGAGATCGAGCGCTGCCGCCGCCTCCTCCCCGACGACCTGTACCACGACGCCAGGTACACCCCGGATTCCTCCCTCTGGGACACGTGGCTCCGGGACGAGCACGACACGCGCCACGCTTCATACTTCGCCGGCATGGTGTCGGGGCCGCGGCGGCCACGTCGAGAGGTGCGCGGGCGTACGCGCGTGCGCGGCCTCACGCCCACGCCGTCGCCTTCCCCGTCTCCGTCACCGCCTCCACCTCCTCGCACAACAGCGGAGGAGGAGGCCCGGCTTGTGCAGCGTGTCATGGACGACTCCATGTACATCCACGACGAGCGCCAATGGGACGGCTTGGAGGAGACGATGGCACTCTCTGCCGCCGGCGATGTCGCCTTCCCCGAGCCGCAAATGGTGGAGGAGAGGAGGGAGGAGGCGATGGAGGAGGAGCCGGTGGCCGCGTTCCACCCGGGCCTGCTAGGCCAGGGGTGGGGCTGGTCCTGCACTGCTCCGGAGATGGCCGCTGCCGTGGGCGTCAACTGGTGTGCCACTCCGTCGCGGTCACCGGAGCGGGAGGCGTCGCCACGGGAGGAGGTCGTGCAGGCACCTCACGCCGTCCAGCCCGTCCCCGTCTACCACGCACCGCCGGCCCACCTCTGGACGCCGCCGGCCTATGTGGACCTCGTCAGCGATGACGACGACGCCGACGACCACTGAAGACGGCGATGGCATCGATGGGCACGGGCACGAGCGCGCTAGCGGCGGCCGTTTTTTTTCTTTTTTATGTTTAATTATGTCAAATTGGACGTGAAACTGGGCCGTTTTGTGGCCATGGACCCTAAATTAAGTTTTGAGTTTTTTAAACTGCGTTTATTTACCTTTTTAAGTCATTTTATTTAAGTTTTTATGTTTTTTTAAACACGTCCAACATGGACAAGTTTTGGGGTGCGGCCGCGTGGTGGGCGCTTGCACGACCCAACGAACAGAGGCGAACACGGGTGAACCCGTCGGCGCTCTAAAGGAATAAAATCCAGCCAAAACTGACGTCCATTTAGGGTCACATGGTGGAGTTGGCCTGATGCATCTGTTCTAGGATGTCTGCGACAAGTCACTCCCTATGGCCATGTGCGACCTATGCGTTGGGACGTGCAACACTTCGTTTTGCACCTTTAGACTAAAGTTCAACTAACCTTAACTAAAAGTTGTGACACTTATTTTCCATCAGAGGGAGTATATTACACACAACGATGTCTAGGGTCAGTAGTGAAATATAAGAAGTGTCATGTGACATAACATGATAATTATAGATGCGTAGACATGAATATCAAAATAGGTATCCAAACAAAGTTTATATATACATAAATGGTTGTCCAACAGTAGTTTCAATGTGACCGAACTGTGATGGCAGCGGATTTGTAACAGAACCGGAGGGGTACAGATATAAGAAATGTTTGCACATGTTGCCAGTGAAATTAGGTTTTTTTTCATTACTGCTAACATGAAAAATAATACTGAATCATTGTTTTACCTAAAGCAAATATGTCAGTTTAATTGGAATAAAACTTGTAATACTGATATGTTTTGACAAACCATTCGTTGCAAAGTAGGGGATAATACAGAAAAATGGAAGTAAATAAATAACTGTTGTTAAAACCAATTATGAAGAGAATATTGATATGAAAAGAAAACTGTAGATATTATTTTCTTTAAAGAGTGCATTTAAGAAATATGTGTAGACTTAAAATTGTAATGTAATAAGTGCTTGTCACACAACGTAAAAATTGGTAAAATGTCGATACGAGTTTGTAGGTTCGAATCTGTATGAATTCAGGATGCAATTGAAACCATGTTGGATCTACATTTTCTTCAGTGAATAAGCAAACACATAAATTTGGAAACCATATAATGAACAGAAAATTAAATTAAATCTGATGAGCAAGTTTGGGATAAGTGTTTCAAACATGCCGTTCTTTCTGGGCAATCATGTCAAAAAAGGAGAGAAGCAGTTGTTGTTCAGAACGTTGTCTTCGTTTCATAAGCCTCTCCGGTCGTTGCATACTGGGCCCATTCCACGTGAGCACGTGTCCCATTCTTTGTTGCATAGGACGAACAATTTTCAGATACGCGCTGAACCTTTTTTAAATACACGTTGAACATTTATTTTTTGTTTTGGTTTTCTTTCTGTGTTTCATTGATTTTCAAATTCATGACTTTTTTACATATAAACATTTTATAATACACATTAATAATTTTCCAGATAAAAATTGAACATTTTTTGAGTACATGTTGAATATTCTTTAATAAAAGTGAATTTCTTTTTTACAAATGCACTTAACATTTTTTAATACACGTTAAATTTTTTAATAGATGTTGAAAATTCTATAATGCACCTTGAACATTTTTAATACATGTTGAACCTTTTTCAAATACTAGGTGAACATTTTATATATACATTGGAAACATGTTTTTAAATACATTGTGGAAATTTTATATGTGATGAACATTTTTAAAAATTTCTTGAAGAATATTTTACATTTCATGAACATTTTTTACGAATTAAGTGAATTTTCTAAAAAATTTAAAAAATTATTAATAATTTTTTAACATGTGGAATTTATGAAATGTCAGAAATTTATATTTTGAATGGTACAAGCCTTTTTGAAGAACTACATGAGCAAATTTGTAAACTTCATGATAATTTTTTAAATGTGCGATGAACATTTTTTAAATTTTATGTAAATAATTTTATTTTTATAATTTAAAAATGTAAGAAGAACAAATTCATATTTTGTGAAATGTATAAATGTAAATAGAAAAAAATAGAAAAGAATCAGAAAAGCCATACATACATACTGTAGAAGATGTAGGTGTTACCTGGGCCTGACCCATTAGACTCGCTGCGGTGGATGCGGCGGTGTCACGCCGTGGTTTTTGGGCGATTGGAGTTATCTGCAGGGACCAACAAGGTGGCTATATGGGCGCTTCTGCCATTGTTTTCAGATATATTTCGGACCCAACAATGCTTGAAGCATTGACAGTTAGAGAAGCTATGGATCTAGCCGATGATCTCTATGCCCAAAGAATTCATGTGGCATCGAACTGCAAGGTGGTGGTTGACGACATTCAGAAGAAAAACTTGTCGAGTTATGGTGCTATAGTTCATTCTCTTTCCTTTACTTTCTGTAATATAGTTAATGAACGTTGGAGCTCAAACTTTGAAGCTCACAATTTAGAGAAGCATGCACTTACCCTGAGAGCTGGCCGCCATGTTTGGCTGGGGCATCCAGGGAATCTTTCGTCCGTCCCTGTAAACATTGTGACGAATTAATAAAGCTTCGTGGAATTGTCTCAAAAAAAAAGCAGACATGTCGCAATAAGCAAGACATGTTTTTTAAATCATATTTAACTCTACATATGCAAGAATACATATTGCAACATTGGCCAAAAATGGAGGGGTATTGTTAGCGAAATGCGAGCCAAACATAGCTCGGACGTAGGTTCTCTCTGGTGGAATCAATCCACCGGAGTTCAAGTTCTAAACTTGACACCGGTGCTCACTTTTCTCTAAATTTATTTCAGAATTTATGAACATATTCGTTCACTGGTAGTAGACATTCTTGTCGACCATGTTAAAAAAAATTTAGCTAGAGATAAAAATGTCTTGTAGGCAGACTAGGAAAGTCCAAACCAATAGTAAACATGTTAAGACCTCTACTCACTGAGCTTATTTCAGAAAATCAGAGTGCTTTCATTCCTGGTAGACTCATTACAAATAACTCAATTAGTGCCTTTGAATGTATTCATCATATTCAGTCTATCACTACTAGGAAAAGGGCTACTAGTGGCGCACCAGTTTTGCCTACTAATGGCACACTACTGGTGCGCCACTAGTACCACGTCACTAGTATATTTTAGTAATGGCACACCACAGGTGCGCCATTAGTATCTGGTATACTAATGGCGCACCACAGGTGGGCCATTAGTATCCCACAGGTGCGCCATTAGTATCTGGTATACTAATGGCGCACCACATGGAAGTGCGCCATTAGTAACAATTTTTTTATTTTTTTTCTTTTTTTCTTAATCTCAGGTCACTATTTCACATATGAGATATCCAACACACACACACACACACACACACACACATATATATATATATATATACAACAAGCATCCATATAACAATCATATCCAACACACAAGTTTCATCATATATACATACATAGCCAACACATAGTTCCATCGTTACATATTACAAAAGTTTCACATTGTTCATCATCCAACACCGTTATCCATCAATTCACAAAAGTTTCACATTGATATAAAATAAAAACACAAATGGAAAAGAAGCACTCCATCCATGCAAGCTTCCGTGGATTAAATCAAATCTGCAAAATGATAAACAAGAAGTTAGAAGAAGAAGAAGAAGACTAGAAGAATACTAGAAGAAGAAGAACACTAGAAGAATACTAGAAGAATAATAAGAAGAAGACTATAAGCTTATTAGAGCCAACTTAGGTAAAATGAAGCTAACCTATGTCATTTTGGAAAAGAAGAAGAATAAGAAGAAGACTATAAGCTTATTATGTAAACTTGATCATTTTGTGCTAACATAAGTAATTTTGGAGCTAACCTATAGGAAACTAAGCATATAAGCTCTAAGTTAGCATATTAGAGCCAACTTAGGTAAAATGAAGCTAACCTATGTCATTTTGGAAAAGAAGAAGAATAAGAACAGGACTATAAGCTTATTATGTAAACTTGATCATTTTGTGCTAACATAAGTAATTTTGGAGCTAACTTATAGGAAACTAAGCATATAAGCTCTAAGTTAGCATATTAGAGCCAACTTAGGTAAAATGAAGCTAACCTATGTCATTTTGGAAAAGAAGAAGAATAAGAACAGGACTATAAGCTTATTATGTAAACTTGATCATTTTGTGCTAACATAAGTAATTTTGGAGCTAACTTATAGGAAACTAAGCATATAAGCTCTAAGTTAGCATATTAGAGCCAACTTAGGTAAAATGAAGCTAACCTATGTCATTTTGGAAAAGAAGAAGAATAAGAAGAAGACTATAAGCTTATTATGTAAACTTGATCATTTTGTGCTAACATAACTTATTTTGGAGCTAACCTATAGGAAACTAAGCATATTAGAGATAACATAGGTAACTAAGTATATATATATATATATATCATTTTGGAGATCTGACATACCTGACATAGTTCAGTTCTCATTGTTCTTCTCCTTCTCCTTCCTCAGCCTGATGCGCCAAGAGCGGCGAGGCGGTGGAGGCAGCTGTGGGATGTAGTCTTCTACCACAATTGGCATGGTCATGTCGCCCAGCTATGGGATCGCCGGCGCCACCACCGGTGCGTGGTCATTGTCAGGCACCACCACCATCGCGAGGCCACCTTCAGGCAGGACGGGCACGACCATCGCTAGGTCATCCTCAGTCACCACCATCTCTTGCCCATGGTCAGCCACCACCATCTCTTGCCCATGGCCAGCCACCACCATCTCTTGCCCTTGGTCAGCCACCACCAGCGCTAGGTCATCCTTGTTGGGGAACGTAGTAGAAATTCAAAATTTTCCTATGTGTCACCAAGATCTATCTATGGAGAAACCAGCAACGAGGGGAAGGAGAGTGCATCTACATACCCTTGTAGATCTCTATGCGGAAGCGCTCAAGAGAACGGGGTTGATGGAGTCGTACTCGTCGTGATCCAAAACACCGGAGATCCTAGTGCCGAACGGACGGTACCTCCGCGTTCAACACACGTACAGCCCGGTGACGTCTCCCATGCCTTGATCCAGCAAGGAGAGAGCGAGAGGTTGAGGAAGACTCCATCCAGCAGCAGCACAACGGCATGGTGGTGGTGGAGGAGCGTGGTACTCTAGCAGGGCTTCGCCAAGCACCGCAAGATATGAGGAGAAAGAGAGGTAGGGCTGCACCAATAGGGAGAGATCAAATCGCATGTTGGGCAGCCCCTAGGCCTCAAGTATATATAAGGGAAGGGGAGGGGGCTGCGCCCCCTTTAGGGTTCCCACCCCAAGGGGTGCGGCAGCCCCAGATCCCATCTGAGGGAGGCGGCCAAGGGGGGAGGAGAGGGAGGCGCATGGAGCATGGGCCTTAGGGCCCATCTGCCCTTAGGGTTTGCCCCCTTCCTCCCCTTAGGCGCCTTGGGCCTTGGTGGGGGGGGGCGCACCAGCCCACCTGGGGCTGGTCCCCTCCCACACTTGGCCCATGCAGCCCTCCGGGGCTGGTGGCCCCATTTGGTGGACCCCCGGGACCCTCCCGGTGGTCCCGGTACGTTACCGATAAAACCCGAAACTTTTCCGGTGACCAAAACAGGACTTCCCATATATAAATCTTTACCTCCGGACCATTCCGGAACTCCTCGTGACGTCCGGGATCTCATCCGGGACTCCGAACAACATTCGGTAACCACGTATATCTATTCCTTATAACCCTAGCGTCATCGAACCTTAAGTGTGTAGACCCTACGGGTTCGGGAACCATGCAGACATGACCGAGACGTTCTCCGGTCAATAACCAACAGCAGGATCTGGATACCCATGTTGGCTCCCACATGCTCCACGATGATCTCATCGGATGAACCACGATGTCAAGGACTTAATCAATCCCGTATACAATTCCCTTTGTCTAGCGGTACGATACTTGCCTGAGATTCGATCGTCGTTATCCCGATACCTTGTTCAATCTCGTTACTGGCAAGTCTCTTTACTCGTTCCGTAACACATCATCCCGTGATCAACTCCTTGATCACATTGTGCACATTATGATGATGTCCTACCGAGTGGGCCCAGAGATACCTCTCCGTTTACACGGAGTGACAAATCCCAGTCTCGATTTGTGCCAACCCAACAGACACTTTCGGAGGTACCTGTAGTATACCTTTATAGCCACCCAGTTATGTTGTGACGTTTGGCACACCCAAAGTATTCCTACGGTATCCGGGAGTTGCACAATCTCATGGTCTAAGGAAATGATACATGACATTAGAAAAGCTTTAGCATACGAACTACATGATCTTGTGCTAGGCTTAGGATTGGGTCTTGTCCATCACATCATTCTCCTAATGATGTGATCCCGTTATCAATGACATCCAATGTCCATGGTCAAGAAACCGTAAGCATCTATTGATCAACGAGCTAGTCAACTAGAGGCTTACTAGGGACATGGTGTTGTCTATGTATCCACACATGTATCTGAGTTTCCTATCAATACAATTCTAGCATGGATAATAAACGATTATCATGAACAAGGAAATGTAATAATAATCAATTTATTATTGCCTCTAGGGCATATTTCCAACAATCCTCAGTCTAATGCCCATCGTCATCCTGCAGCTCCTCATCCCCACTCTGCTCCTCTTCTCCCTCGCTCCAGTCCGGATCATCCTTCTTGTTGTCAGAATTACTGTTGCTTTCGCTAAAGCCAGAATCGCTGTTGCTTTTGCTACAGCCATAATCGCTGCTGGTTTGGCTGTAGCCAGTGTCGCTGCGGCTGCTCCCATTGCCTGTCCAAATGCAACAATGACCGTTAACAATTGATGTGAGACAAAGCCAAATGTAGAGGAATAAGAAGAGGCAGAACGCACTGGCATCTTCGTCGTCAGCGTAGCGCATGCGACACATAGTCGCATTGAAAACCTTTCACGATGAGCATTGTGGCGTCATCGTCGTACCTGAAGAGAAGAAAGTACCCGGTCCGCAGGTCGTAGGCATTGTAGAACTTCTCCCATCCACGACACAGGTACATGTGGCCCTCCTCGATCACCAAATCCACGTCCCACAGCCTGCGAACCCCGCTGCCGACCTGTCGGAGCTTCACATTATCTGGCGGATCTTCACCCAGCATCTTCATAAAAGTGTCAGGCAGCCTCTGCAATTTGGGACACTGAGTGATGTAGCAAACAACAGAGTTATCATAATGAGATGGGTGAAGGGGAGATCTCTCGTTTTATATACTTGCCTCGTGGCTGATACTGAAGAAGAAAGTATGATACTGAAGAACTCGAAAGCATCCAACTCGTACTCCGGTGAGGCAGAGCGGCGGTGGCTGCTTCCCCCCATGCTTATCCAATCTTGCATGCATTTAAAGTTATTCAATCAGATGCCATATTATTTATTAACATGCTGCCAAGAAGCTTGAACATGCCATTAGTAATGTCTAGCAGCATGGTAGAAAAAAAAGAAGTTAACATCTGAATGTTTCCCATGCTTATTTAATCAAACATTAGTAATGTCTAGCGGCATGGTAGAATGAATTCAGCCCTTATAGGCAGAAAAACAGCAGCAGCGACAAAAACAGAACAGCCAGTAGTGCAAAACCAGATCATTTGCACTGTCCAAATGACCAAGACCAATTGGATTTTACCCAATTAAAGCCACCACAAATGCACAGGTGTACCTATGCATTTGAGCAACTAAAACTAGTTAGAAAATCCAATAGCTAAGCCAATTAGAGTCCCACAAATACAGAGAGCAACCAAGTTAAATTAATAGCCCAGAACCCTAGCATAAGTTAAATTACACACACACTTAGATAGCCAACAGCACCCACAGGAGCATGTATGCAGCAAGTTCAGTGAGCAAGATGACCACCACAGAGAGCCATCACAAATGACCTAGAGCACAGCAACTGGCAACCCTAGATCAAGATATAGCTATCACAGAGAGCACCCAAAATTAATTGATGCTCATCTGGAACATACAGCCAGAACTAGCAGGACTACCAAAGCATCTAAAACATGAACTAGGGCTAGATCATAGAGATAACAAAGCGAGGAAAGGAGGAGCTCACCAAGAGGGGTTGTAGCCGTAGTAGAAAATCAGCCACACCAGTGCCACGGTGTGACTACCAACACAGCCGGAGCTCTGTTGCAGAGGAGGCTCGTACTGGACAACATTATCCACCATTAGCATATATTGCAGACATATACTGGACAACATTAATTTGAGTAAATATTGGATCAACAAGCAGTCATGAATCAAAAAGCAACCACGATCCGAACTCTCTCTCTCTCTCTCGGCTGGACAAATCCATGAGTAAAAAAAGTTCCAGAGCATAAGACCTTGCCAAGAGATTTATTATTAAAGTAGCTAGCTAGGTAGCACCTTATCTGTCTCTAGATTGTTATTAGAAAGAAAAATGACGCTCCAGGCAGGCCACATCATTAAATTAAACTAGCTACCACCATAATTAAGTAGCAAGCAGAGGCTGAACTGAATAATGAGCTAGAATTGACACAAACATGTTTCGTTGATGCTAACATGTACATTTGCTCATTTGAAAAAAGTCAAACTATGGTTCGAAGATTTGCCCCCTACAAGCATTATCACAAACACCTATCAGGCAACGCAAGTGAACTCGAACACGCTCTGGGAAAATCACGCGGCAACTACTCGTCAAGGAACAGCCATCGTTGCATACATCCTTCTCGCAATACCAGCCAATCTAGTACAGAAAGCACTCATCAGACACGTAGTCATGTCCCGGATGAGACCATGGACATGACGAGGAGTCTCGAAATGATCGAGAGGTAAAGAGTCATATATTGGAAGGCTATATTCGGACATCGGAAAGGTTCCGAGTGATTTGGGTATTTTTCGGAGAACCGGGGAGTTACGGGAATTCACCGGGGGTAGTATTGGGCTTTAGTGGAAAGGAGAGAAGGGCCACAAGGGGAGGCAGCGCGCCCCCATGGGCTGGTCCGATTTGGACTAGGAGGGGGCGGCGCCCGCCTCTTTTCTTCTCCCTCTCCCTCTCCTGTCTTCTTCTCCTACTTGGACTAGGAAAGGGGGAAACCTACTCATACTAGGAGTAGGAATCCCCCTTGGGCGCGCCCCTTGAGGCCGGCCCTCCTCCTCCTCCCCTCCTTTATATACGGGGAGGGGGGCACCCGATAGACATACAAGTTGATTTCTTAGCCGTGTGCGGTGCCCCCCCTCCATAGATTTCCACCTCGGTCATATTTGTCGTAGTGCGCCCTGCGTCGGTAACTTCATCATCACCGTCAACACGCCGTTGTGCCGACGAAACTCTATCTCGGCCTCAGCTGGATCTAGAGTTCGAGGGACGTCATCAAGCTGAACGTGTGCAGATCGCGGAGGTGTCGTGCGTTCGGTACTTGATCGGTTAGATCGCGAAGACGTTCGACTACATCAACCGCGTTACTCAACGCTTCTGCTTTCGGTCTACGATGGTACGTAGACACACTCTCCCCTCTCGTTGCTATGCATCTCCTAGATAGATCTTGCGCGATCGTAGGAATTTTTTTTGAAGTACTGCGTTCCCCAACAGTTTAATGGTAAGTTGCTGGAGTCCTTTACCCCTTCTAGGGGGCTTCGACAAGGTGATCCATTGTCCCCTTTTCTATTCCTTTTTGTGGCGGATGCTTTATCAGCTCTCATCAATAAGTCAATGACTGAGGATGGTTTAAAAGGGGCCATAATTTGTAGAGGAGCTCCTGAAATATCACATCTATTATTTGCGGACGACTCACTATTATTTTTCCAAGCGTCTGAGCAGCAGGCAGTGTTGGTGAAAGGTTTGTTGAACACTTACCCATTGGCCACGAGCCAATTAATTAATCCTTCAAAGTGTTCCATCCTTTTTTCCGATCATTGCTTGCCTTCAGTCGCTACATAAGTAAAGAGTGTGCTGGAAATTACTCAGGAAGTTTTTGAGCCTAAGTATTTAGGGCTCCCAGTGCCGGAGGGGAGAATGCGCAAAGGGAAATTCGAAATAATACATGAGAGACTAAGGAAGAGGTTAGTAGACTGGGGCGAGCAGTATATGTCCTCAGGAAACAAAGAAATATTAATTAAGTCAGTTGCTCAAGCAATTCCGGCTTATGTTATGAGTGTCTTCAAACTACCAGCTTCGGTATGTAATGAACTAACTCGCATGATTCGCCAGTATTGGTTGGGGTGTTGAAAGAAGGAAGAGAAAGATGGCTTGGTTGAGTTGGGATAAGATGAGTTTGCCGAAATCTATGGGGGGCATGGGTTTTTGAGATATGAGGGCATTCAACCAAGCACTTCTCGCGAAGCAAGCCTGGAGACTTCTAGATGCCCCTGAAAGTTTATGTGCAAGATTATTGAAAGCCAAGTATTTTGCTTCAGGACACCTCCTCGACACGGTGTTTACGGGTAATGGTTCTGCAATATGGAAGGGTATATTGCACTGTCTCGAGTTGTTAAAGAAGGGAATAATTTGGCGCGTGGGGAATGGGTCTCTTATCCGTACCTAGAGAGATCCTTGGATTCTGCGTCCCTATTCCTACCGACCTATTACCCCAAAGCGCAACTGTCGGTTTAATAGGGTTTCTGACTTTTTGGATGGAAATGGTGCATGGAGATTGGATAGGCTTCGGGATCACTTTTGGGCTATGGACATTGAACATATTCTGAAAATACGAACTTCCCCAAGGCAGCGTATGGATTTTGTCTCATGGGCTCCTGAGAAAAGTGGTGTGTTCACGGTCAAAAGTGCTTAAAACTGGCTACATGCGATCATAATGTTTCATTCGCAAGAGGTTCTTCTAGCTCTGTTCCGAGTGGATGCCGCTCTATTTGGAATTGCATATGGAACTCCTCGGTTCCCCAACGGATGAAAATCTCTGGAGTAAATTGCAAAAAAACCACCACAATTGGGGACCCTAATTCAAAAAATCACCACCATTCGATTTTTTTTCAAAAACCCACCACCATCGTGCTGACATTTTTCAAAAAACACTGATAGGTTACTAAACACATGTTAACAACGTTTCTGACAGATGGGGCCCACTGTAAGTGATGACGTGGTAGCGAAATCTCACGGTGTTTGTTTTGTACCATAAGCTGCACAAGGGACCCACACATCAGCCTCTACATTTGTTTCTTCTCCACCGGCGCTGGCAGGAAAGAGAAAATAGCACGTCCGCATCTGACTGGCGCACCACCGGATTCAGCCACCGGCCGGCTCGCGAGTCTCCGCCTCTGCAATCTTCCTCCACCTCCTCCCTCTATGCTTCAACACGTCAGCAGCAGCAGCCATGGCCAGGCACGGGGGCACGGGCGGCGGCGGTGGCCTCGGCCAGGCACGGAGGCGCGAGCAGCCACGCAAGAGCGCGAGCAGCTGCAGCGGCCATGGCCACGCACGGGGGCGCGAGCAACAGAACCGGTCGCGCCCGGGCGAGAAGCAGCACCAGCCACGCCCGGTCGCGTGAGCATCAGCAGCGCCACGCAAGGGAGCACGAGCTACCGCCAGCTCCAGAGCACGGGCGCGCCCCAGTGGTGGCCGGGGCGCGAGCTCCGCCCCTCACTCCGACCACCCCGTGGGAGCCCTGGTCCGGCGCCGACTCTCAGCCCACGGCCGCATCCGCGTCGCACTCGGTCGCCCGGGGACCATTCCTGCACCGCGGCCGCCGGTGTTGTGCTCCTGCCACTGGCAAGCTGGGCGGCCGACAGCATGCCTGCTAGGTGTTCGATGAAATTACTTCAGAGTTCTAACGTCCGTCTCCTCACTCTGTTTGCCCATGCCATGTCGTCCTGACAATGGGACCTACTCGACAGATTCGGCGTCAAACAACTCTAATCGATCAATCAGTGTTTTTTGAAAACTGTCAGCACAATGGTGATGGATTTTTGAAAAAAAAAACCCGAATGGTGGTGGTTTTCCGAATTAGTGTCCCCAATTGTGATGGTTTTTTGCAATTTACTCAAATCTCTGCTTAGAAAGTCGCCACAGGTGCCCTGCCTACAGAAAAGTGCAAAGTATTCAGACATCTAGCGACAAAATCGACATGCCCTTTATGTGGTGTGGAGGAGGAAGGATCCTTCCATGCTTTAATTACTTGTCCCCATGCCAGGAATATATGGCTGGGCATGCGTACAAGATGGCCCCTCCCAGGTGACGAATTGCTGATTGATAATGGAAAGGAATGGCTGCTACATTTGCTATCTAGATGCTCTGATGATATACGTGACATGATCATCATGCTTACATGGCGTATTTGGCAGTTGAGGACTGACCAAACTCACGGTAAGGATGTACCTCCAGTTCAGGTCACAGTCGATTTTCTGGACAGTTACTATAAATCAGTTAAATTAACTGATCGTTTCTCAACTGAGGAGATTATCAAGGGGAAGATGTCATCTTCGGCTGTCCCTTCCAGGACAGAGAAACAAACGCCTCTCGCAGCGCCGTGGCCGAAGCCAAAGCCAGGCCACGTAGCCCTCTCAGTGGACGGGTCCTTCAGCAGTTCCGATGGCTCCGCGGCTGCTGGGATGGTATTACGCGACAGTGCAGGTCATATTACCTTTTCTGCTTACCGGGTGATCTTCCACTGCAATGACTCCTTGGAAGCAGAAATACATGCGATCATGCAAGGGATGACTTTGGCCTTTCAACATTTCACACTTCCGGTTGTTGTTCAGTCAACACGGCGGAAGCACTTTCCTGCTTGTCAAACAAGGGACTGGAGCGCTCTGCGTATGGTCATTTAGTTCGAGAAATCAAAGAGTTAATGAGTAGTAGGGAGTTTTATTCTCAGAAAATTCTTCACAGTCAAAATAAAGTTGCAGATCGGCTGGCCAATTATAGCCGTACCAGGAGTACAACTGATGTGTGATTGACCTCGGCTCAATCTTATATCGAGGATTTGTTGCCTCTTGACTGTAACACTATTACCTATAAATAAAACTCCTGGTTCTTCGCAAAAAAAATAGAAGAAGTAAGTTTCTTACTGTAAAAGATAAAGGAGTCCCCATGATACTCCTGGAGTGTTTATATAAACAACATATGATAAAGGAGTAGTCCTCCGTGAGCCTCGGTTTGTTGTTATTTGTTGCTGATGAGGAAACGGAGAGACGATTCCCATTAGTCCACGGGCATACATGGGCCGGTTAGCAGGACTAGGATTCGATATATGCGGGACCCAGGTCGACGTGAGCCAGATATATGCGGACGCTATATACGTACAGAAAACCAAAAAAACCACGAGAGTTTGCGCAGGTCATCATCATATACGTATAATCGAACAATGGAGCACACTAAGGCGTACACGCTGCTGCTCCCGGACGACGCCCTCCGCGAGATCCTCCTGCGCGTCTCTACCGACGTCGGCGCCCTGTTTCGCTGCGGCATCACCTGCAAGCGGTGGGGACGACTCATCGCCGACCGCTCCTTCCTCCGCCGCTGCTGGCCCGAGAACGCTGCTGGTTCTTCCTTCCTGCTCGGCTTCTTCCAGAAGGAGTTGCTCGAGGATCAGCCGCCGTATTTCTCCCCGATATTGCCGGGGTCGGTACTCGGTTCCCATAGCCGTTCCCTCGACACCTTTGTCTCTGGCGTGCCGGCCCGCGTCCTTAACAAAGCGATACCGATCGCCGCGCGACATGGCCTCCTCCTCATGCGTCACATGGCCACGGGTGAGCTGGTCGTGTGTGACACGCTCGCCGGCCATTCTGTTGTGCTCCCCCCACTCAAGTGCGGTGCTCCCCACTACTATGGTTACGCAATTCTAGCCCGCGAGGACTGTTGTCCCTCGGATGGGCATCACGGACAAACGGCGCCCACGGACTACTCGGCCTTCTTCAAGGTGCTGAGCATCGTCGGGGACGCTCATGGTTATAGTCTCAGCACATTCATGTCTTCCGAGACAGTCTGGAGCTCATCCAGAAAGTGTTTCGGCGGAGTCTGGGCACACGGTAAACGCCATCTTCGGATTATACTAGGGACGAACAAGGTTGTGGTGTGTCGTAGCGTGGCACACTGCCTCGGAACGTACTCGGCGGATCAAGGGGGCATGCCACATTATTTCACCTTTGGCGTCAACGCCGAGACCGAGCAAATCTCCTTAGCGGACCTCCCGATCCCGGCGAACCAGCTAGCCAAACCAAGTTAGTCCGGACCAATGCTTAGCCTCGATGGCAACGGAAGGCTCTCGCTACTCCACTTGTGCAATGAAGATCTCCGACTAAGCATGTGGACACGGGTAGACGATGGAACCTGGCTCCGCACTGTGGTGATCGAGCTGAAACAACCGAAACAGGCCTGGCATTTCGGTTGTGTAAGCATGTGGTCTGGAAAGAAGAGAAACACTTTGCTCATCGGAGATTTCTTTGGGCGCATACATGAGACCGACATAGAAACAGGAATGATGGAGGATGTGACGACAAAGATGTTTGAAGATGAGATATGCACAATGGCGGTGCCCGTGGAGATAGACTGGCCAACCTTGTTCAGCTCGAGACTGTCATCCTAATTCGGAGGCACACGAATGGAGTCCACCTATATATCAGATCCAATAACTTCAAAACAACTAGCTGGCTTGGCAAGCTATCAACACGAAATTCCAACCATAGATTTAAGATTTGGAAAAAGTCCAGAAAAAACCTTAAACTTGTAGACGGCAGTTAAATCGAACCCTGAGCTCTCAATCCCTGAAATCGGCACACCTAATTCTCTGACCCCAGTCTATTTTGAACCTTGAGAGCGTTTAGATGGTATTCATTGGCGTGGCGAGTCAAACCCTGGGATCGTTGACTATGTCGTGTGTTCCTCTGTTCCTTTTGATCGCTGCCTCGAGAAAATGTTACTGTTTTCAAAAATTGTTCGAGACTTTTAAAAAATATTTGTGCTTTACGGAAATTCTCACAAATTTCCTCTCAGTTTTTTTAAATAATCTAAAAAATTGTTCAAAGTTCGGAAAATGTTTGTGTATTCAAAAAATTCACTACAGTACGTCTAGGTTTAAAAAAATATCAAATTAGGAAAACATTCTTGTTTTAAAGATATGCTCACAAACTTGAATTTTTTTGAGTTTTTAAAAGCTGTTCGCTGCAGTACCTCCTAGTTTTTAAAATGTTCGAAGTTAGAAAAACACTTGTGTTTCCAAAAGTACAGTACCTCCTAGGTTTTTAAAATTTATTCGTGTTCTAAAAAAAATAGCCGTTCAAAAAATATTCATGTTTTAAATAAATGCTCGCAAATTCAAAAACCACTAGCCCATCTTAGATCTTTT
Source organism: Triticum urartu (assembly GCF_003073215.2). Classification (NCBI taxonomy): domain Eukaryota; kingdom Viridiplantae; phylum Streptophyta; class Magnoliopsida; order Poales; family Poaceae; genus Triticum; species Triticum urartu. Next base: position 706,714,781 of record NC_053028.1, read on the forward strand.
TCAGGAGCCAGAGAAAATGTTCGCGTTAAAAAAATATCTCTACAGTACCTCCCAGTTTTTTAATAAATGTTCCGAGTCCAAAAAATGTTTGTGTTTAAAAAATATGTTCCCTGCAGTACTTCCTATATTTTCAAAAATTGTTTGTACGTTCAAAAAATGTACGCGTTTCAAAATTTGAAATAAATGTTCGAGTTCAATTTTTTTGTTCAAAACATTGCAGAATATTCACGTTCTAAAAAATATTCACTTTTTTAAACAGTGTTTAGCATTTGTTTTAAGGATCAGGCGATGCTGTTAGCTTATTGTAATTTGTCGCATTGACCAATAAACACTAATGCTCGTTAACTCTGCTGGTTATGATGCTGCGCTGACAGCTTTAGCGCCTGTTTTCGATTCTTGTAGCTCACTTTTGTTTTTCTTACGTACATTTTTATCTGGCGTGAACACTAATGGGCTGACCCATCGCGCTGGTGTGTGAAACGACGATAATTTGCCTGAAAAAAATTCTCCATCAGCAGTAGTCAACAATCCCGGGTTTAATCTGCCACGTTAGCGATCCCTGTTTGGGAATGATCTCAAGGTTCAAAATAAACTGGAATCAATGAATTTGGTGTGTTGATTTCAGGGATTGCGGGTTTAGGGTTCAATTTAGCTTTCATCTATACTCCCTCCGTCCGTGAATAAGTGTACATCTAGCTTTTGTTCTAAGTCAAAGTTTTAAGATTTTGACCAACTTTATAAAAAATAGTAGTAACATATATGACATCAAATTGATATATTATCAAAATACATTTCAAAGTGAATCTAGTGATATTAATTTGGTGCCATAAATGTTTTTACTTTTTTCTAGAAAGGTGATCAAAGTAATAAAACTTTGACTTAAGACAAAAGCTAGATGTACACTTATTCACGGACGGAGGGAGTAAGTTCAAGATTTGTTTTGGATTTTTTTCCTTAAGATTTTCATGGCCACCAACTCCTTAGCAAAAGGAAAAGAAAGAACTTCTGGCCATCAATTTGTTCGATATATTATTTTGTCTAGTTCTCAAAAACCGATATAATTCTGTAGACATCAGTGGTCTATAACAATGTTTTTCTTAACAATGTTTTTGTTTGTGATACCTTGGGCTGTAAATGGGCCGACGTGAACCCCTGCATGACACACAAAGCGCGAGTTGATAGAAGACATGGTAACGGATCTTAGAAATGAAAGGGAAGGCCTACTAACAAGAGCACATATGTCTCGCTTAATGTGAGACGTAAGGTATGCTCGCCTGAAGGCGCAGGCGAGCGTGAAACACGGCTGCTTAAGAAAACATTTGAAAAAATGTTAAATCTGTACAGAAAAAATGTATCTCACATACATAAAAAGTTTATGCAAAAAATATATACAAATATATATCATGTATATGAAAAACGTGTTGATCATGTATTTTAAATATATTGAACAGGTATAAAAATATTCCCGATGTATACGAATAATGTACAATGTACATAAAAAGTAAACATCAAAAAAATATTGTAAAAAAGTAGTTCTGTATATAAGAATGTTGAACATGTATATAAAAATGTTTCTGACGTGTACGGAAAATAGAGATTGTGTGAAAAAATTGTTTATTCTCATTAAAAAATTGCGCACTGTGTATTTGAAAAATGCCGAGCATGTATTAAAAACTTTTATTTAGGAAAAAAATGTAGATCATGCATTTTGACAAAAAAAAAGGTAAAAACCAAGAGAGAAACAAAGGAAAATGAAGAAATTCAGTGAAAAGTAAGAAAGAAACTAAGAAAACCGAAGAAAAAAAACCATGAATATCAACAGAGAAACAAAAAGGAAAGGCAAACAAATGGAAGAAACTGAGAAAGAAACAAGGAAACCCAACAACATCTATACCAATATAAAAAGACCCAAATGGGCAGACCCAAACCGGCCGTTATAAACATGTTTTGACTCAACACTATCCCTTGAAATCTGTCATGTAATTAATATCGTACCATTCCCGTGAAAAAGTAATTGATATCTTATCAAATACCAACGTGCAACGGATATATCTTACCTAATATAACATGCAACTAATATTCTACCTAATATAAACATGCATTGCATGTACATTATTATTAGTGTAAAGAAAAAAAACCAATGAAAACAGGTGAAGAAAACCGAGCTATAACGAAGAAGGAAAAAAAGGAAGAAAAATGGTGAAGAAACAAGAACAAAAGAAAACCACAAGAGAAAATAAAAAAGAAAGCAGGAAAAAACCAAGAAAACCCGACCCCAAACAATGAAAACAGAATAAAAACACAAAAAACCTCCCCAAACTGTAGAAGAGCCGAACAAAATAAACACAGAGATCAAGGAAAACGAACACAAAAAACCTCCCCAAACGAACACTGATAGGTCAGCCGGTCACACCACACTTGAGGCCAGGGGAGCGAGCATCCAGCGCCTGCTAACTGCTTGAAGTACACACTCGTAACTGTCGTAGATCAATTCCAACATGGAAGATGCTGCAACGGCCTGCTCCCGGATGATGTCATGCTGGAGATACTCTTTCGTGTGTCCATCGTTTGGGCCGCCATGTTTCGCTGCGCTGCAATGAGCAAGGGGTGGTGCGCTCTTATCGCAGACCGCTCCTTCCTCCGACGTTGCGGGATTGAGAAGGTTGGAGCTGGATGCCTGCCCTCTCGCCTGATCGGCTTCTTCACTTGGGAAATAAGCCTTACAACCACCAGCTTCGGTCCTGCCGGTGCCCGGTGTTCGCCGCCCTTCCTCAACTCCTTCGTCTCAGATGTGTCGGATGGCCTCGCGGACGGCACAGAGCCGTTCACTGAGCGTTGCGGCCTACTCGGTGGTGACCATCGTAGCTCTGTTCAGATGGCCGTGTGCGACTTGCGCTTCAGCACATTTGAAAATATTACGAGAAGAAACCTTATCTTTTTTTTCTGTACCAAAATTTTAATTTTAATTTTTAATGTAATACTCCCTTCGTAAACTAATATAAGAGTGTTTAGAATACTAAACTAGTGATCTAAACACTCTTATATTAGTTTACAGAGGGAGTAGTAATTAAGGACGATGCATTTCTCCAAACAAAGTTACCCAACCACCAGTAAGTTAGGAAGGATGTCAAGAGAGATTTAGAGTTCTGCGGGCCCATTTTCAGTTATTCGAGGACCTGCTAAATAATGGTATCAGAGACCAGGTGGAAGGTGATGACATGTTGTGTGACCATTCACAACATGATCATGGAGGATCAAGGTAAGGATGCTGCCGTAGCTATAGAATTTAAGAACATGGATGATCCTATCAAACTTTAAGACCTAATCCGGCCACATTTGAATAGTTTGTTCAAATGTATCATCAAATTCGGCATCGAGCAACTGAAAGAAGATCTGATTGAGCATCTGTGCATGGTTAAAGTGGCAAACAATATCGGAATGTGATATTCGAACTGCTGCTGCATTTGAAAAATTGAAATTTTCTAGTATATATATGCGGCTATTTGAATATGCAGACTTAGAAAAAGGGACCGGATGTATGCTCATAGCTTTGGATGACCGGCTCCCGTATCTGTGTTCGCGGACTCTCCTTCCTCCCCCCTCCTCTCAAGGACGAATGTGAGAGCAAATTTGTGAGTCAATATTGGAGACGGTCTAACACGTACTAGTACTGTATACGCGTAGGATGAGTGTGTGTGTGTGAATGTGAGCGTCTGCATATTTTTCATTGGTTTTAATAGAAGACCAAAGATCTGGCGTGACAGGGACACGACCATCCAAATAGCTGTAGCCACCGACTCGTAGCTACTTCCTCCGTCCCATAATATAAGAGACATGATTTTCAGCACCCGGGTGCCCCTACACCCTTTATGAACAGCAAATTCAAAACAAATTCAGAAAAATAAAAAAAAATCTGAAACTTTGGGACATCGAACATCATGAAACTTTTGACGATCTTGCAATGTTTTAGCTAAAAATAACATTCGAAGAGCACTCAAATAAAAAAACAAAATCATTGTTCAAAGTTTATGTACATTTTTTAGCAGTGATTTTGTTTTTTTTGTGAGGGCTCCATGAAGGTTATTTGTTGCTGAAACTTTGCAGGAACATCAAACCTTTGATAATCTTTGATCCCTGAAAGTTTTAGATTTTTTAATAGTTTTTCAATTTTTTATGAATTTACTGTTTATAAGGGTGTAGGGGCACCCGGGAGCTGTTAGACATTTCTCATAATATAACCGCTCTTATATTACTGGGACGGAGGGAGTATTTCTCACTCTCTTTACTAGTATCAGTGTGTATCGGCACAGAGCGAGGCTAGAATGAAACCAACTCAGACTCAGACATACAAATAGCTAGCAAACGTAAGGCTGCGGGTCCAGACGACGTGGTCCTGCGGCACCAAGTGGCACACCGGCACCGTGCCGGGCTTTACATTGAGCACCTGGAACGCGATGTGCCTCGGGTTCCAGCCGGCCGTGTCGGCGTGGCACACCGCGACGGCCTCCACCGCCGTGCCGTCCTCGCCGACCATCGACAATGTGTAGGCTCTCGTCGCCCGCGTCAGGTGGCACGCGAACACGGCGTACGCGTACGGCTCCGCGTGGCAAACCACGAGCTGGTCAGTACCGGCGCGCTTCACGCCGGTCAGGGTGTACTCCTGACTCGGCGTTCCCTCCTTGCCGACGACGGTGGACACGGCCCTCACGTGGCTGGTCCCGAGGCTGGACGTGGTGAAGTCGACCATGGACTCCAGCGACGTGGCGCACCACTTCTTCTCGCCCTCGGCAGCCGGAGCCTCGCAGACATGCAGCGTCCGCGCCATCTCCGCCGCCTCCACCGAGTCCGGCATCACGGAGAAGCGGCTGAGGATCTCAGGGACCTCGCCCGAGGAGAACGGGATGGCGCCGGCCTCGCTTCGCGGTAAAAACCGCTCTCCAGCGCCCGAGGTGGCCATGAAATGGAGGACCTTGGTCAGCTTCCTCCGGCTGGTGTGCATCCGCAGGTCCTTCTCCAGGAAGAAGAGCGCGGCGGCGGGATCGTCGGTCATGTGCAGCAAGTGCGTCTCCGTTGCGTCGTAATGGTCGAAATAGTGGAACGCCCAAATGCCGACCGCGATTCCCCGGGGCTTCCGATGCTCGCCGACGCTCGCCGACGAGGTGTTCAGGAGCTGAGAGAGGGAGCTTGGCATGGGAGTGTCGGGAAGAGCAGACTTCCAGTACTGCTCCGGAGTCGGAGCCCCAGCTGCATGCTCCACGGATGCAACCTGCATGCACCATGTTTTCAAATACGGAAATCTTATTCATACACCCTATAGTTTTAGCTAACCGTTATTGCATGACAGCATGAGTATGTAGGTACGTGTCAGATCTAGGAACAGAAAACGGTAGGGCATACCAGTAGAAAGCACAGTAGGCTGGCGAGGAGTCTACCCATTATTTAGGGCACCAAGGAGCAGGCTAGGAGGAGGATGCAGAGGAGACGATGTCCGTGCACCTAGGGCGCAGATGGGTATTTATACAACCAAGTCAGAAGGTCAAACTCTGCAGAGGAGTACCAAGGTTACCTCTAAAAAAGGCAACAACTAGCACATCTTTCCCCAACCCCACATATGCCTTATCCTCAACTTCATCTCTTCCGTGGACCCCTTCCCTTACTTGTTCTCTGTTTGTCTTTGAAAGAAGCCACGTAAACTTTTCGATGTGGTAGACAAACCTATAGGATTTTTACACGCAATGATTTTTGTTGTTATTGTATGCATGATGTCTTTACCTTCTACTCACAGATGGAGCTCATTTAGTAAGTATTGGAGCTCGTCACGTGGATCCACAGATGGAGCTCATTTAGGCCACTTTCAATACATAGGTGCTTAGATAAGGTGCTAAGCATATTAAAAAGTTTAGCAACTAATGTTCACAATGTATAGGTGCTTCACTTGTTGGTGCTAAGCTTCCCTCATTTAATGCTTTAGTAACTAAACTATTGTAGCATTGATGGGTTTCTTTCATTAATTGTTTTTGCCTAGGTTCACGCGCTTGGCATTGGTTCTTTCTGGGGTCACCAAACTCATCTTTCTCTTTTTTATTACCTTGTCACATCAGATTTTTTACCTACATGGCAGCCTTAGCACCTGTATAAGGTGAAGCATTGGAAGGATCTTAGTAAGTACCGGAGCTCATCACGTAGATCCACAGATCCCTAGCTAGATAGGTGGATAAATTCATGTGTGGATTATATTGGTTCAACTAGCTCGATAAGACTAGCCATAGTGGAGAGTAACATACTCATATCCCTAGATTATGTTACTATCTTCATAGTGGGTAGTAACATAAGTATGGTAACATGCAAAACTTCATTAATTAGGTTATAGACTCATATTGCATTGGGACATGTAATGTTACAGCAATTAGCTAAGTTACTCAAACTACCTCTCTCCTCGTTAACTCATTGTCACATAAGTAAATTTGCTGAGTTTACTGAAATTACTCCCACTGTGACTAGTCTAAAGCTCACATGCTTAGATGACTAGTTTGAGATCGATCCATTCTTGGGGTGAGCGCATTACCATACAGAGTGGTAAAACAAGATTGCAGTACGTTCCAGATCCTCGAGACACGGTAGCGAAGACTTGGCTAGGCGGTTCAAATCTTATCATAAAACCATGCGCCCGGGCAACAGCTAATGCATCGTTTGAATAGAATTAATACATACTACAACTTTGCTCCACTGACCTTACAAGCCGTTTTTCCTCTTATCTGTCAGCATAGCAACAAATACAACACAATCACTCTTTCTCTATTGGCCTTTCTCATTGTTACAATCTAGTCTTTTTACCAGCGTTGTCAAAATAAGAAATTCGCAGGGCACACACCAACACCGCCGTCCATCCACCCCAAGATCCGGAAACTCAGTTCGACCCGAGATTGCCTGAAAAACGGATGAAAATTGGAAAGTCTGTTAATACGAGAAGGGTTTGGCTGCGGACGGACCATGCATGCTCGAGCTCCGGCGGCCCATATTAAATAGGAGTGGTTTAGTCGTAAATCCCATTATTAAATAATTCAATACATGATCTTCCAATAATTAAGTATGTGTTCGCACACGAACACGTCACCGTGTACCTCCAACGCCGAGGGTGATGCACCACAACTCACGTCGAAGGAGACCCGGCCGGAAGCGCGGCACGCAAGCATTCCGGCGGGCGCTTTTGAGGACCCGAAACCCCCACGCGCCCGGGAGGGACCCCGTCAGGGCGCGCGGCGGCTATGGGCTGCCCTAGGTCGACCTGATCGCCCCTAGGGCCTCGAGGTTCGTCGCCCTGCAACAAGAAGAACGAACGAAGAACGAGGAAGAAGAAGAACAAGGGAGGGAGATAAAGGTAAAGGTAAAAGATGATAGATTGATGTGTTCGATTGTGTGTTGTTTAATCGACCGTCACCTCTCATCTATTTATGAGGCGGTTGTACTTTCCATACAAGAAAAGGACTAAAAATTCCGTCCAAAACATCAAAAACCCTAACCTAACTCGGACAGGAATCTTTGGCAATTTCCGGATCAATCTCGGTCTCACAGATTGGTTTTTTCGGTCCCACCGAGTGAACGTTGCAAACTTTCTGTAACTTTCTATAATTTTTCGGATCAACCCGGTCTCACCGAGTCAATCAACTCGGTTGGTCCGAAATGACTCTGCAGCTTCTGTTTCTGACCTTATTTTGTCTCCACAGGTTGCATATGAACTCGGATTAAGATGATTTTTATATCAAAATCTATCGTTTCGACGAGACGCACAATTTTCATGTTGAAACAGTTTCCATCAGAGGCCATATTGATTGAGTTTTATGCATTTCTTTACTCTGGTATCAACATAAGCATCTCTGAACTTGTCATAACTTTTGAGTCCGAACTCCGTTTTGGACCATCTTCATATCCATCTTGATCTTCTCGAAGAGAGACATTCCAAGGTGACTTCCAATCATAAGTTTGAATTGGTCTTGATATAACCTATGCTAATTTTATGACTGTGCCAATTTTGAGCGTCAACACATGCCCCCCTGTTTTTCGGCATAGCTAGCGTGCCGAAAAATAACGTGTACCATGTTGGTTCTAAGGACGATGTCAACACTCCATCGGCCATTTTGCATCTTTTTAGAATCATAAGTATATATCGGCCATTGCTTGTTTGAACCTCTTGATGCAAACTTGGGTGAAAAACTTCTCAACTTCTATAACAATCCGGTGATAAGGTTCCATAGATCAAAACCATCCTCCGAACCATATCGTTCACCCTTTTGCTAGGATTTTGCAGATAATCAAGAATGAACTCCCTCTAATCCTTTCTTTCACCTGCATACAAATTTCATTAGTGGCCGAAGCAATGGGCTTTGGTTCGGCCTTACCTATGTCGGTGAGATCAAGCATCGGCTATTGATAGATGTGCAATACACCATAACCAACATGGTAGCCGAATGCTTGTTGCGCCAGCTCATTTGCTCTTCAATTTTCATGTCTAGATATATGAGAAATATTGAAGCAACCCAAGGTAAATTTTGCACCTAGACATACCCCAAGATAAACTATAAGTGATTCGTCAAAACATTGATAACCTTGGATATTTGTTGCACTACTCATAACGAATCACCGAAAGTCTCAATATGTATAGCACCTATAGCGAGTAAAAGCTCCAATCCGAATAACAATGCATATTCGGCTTTGATCATTTGTGCATAAATATTTTAAGCAGCATGAGGCTTCACAAAATAGCACCATAAGGAGATATATAAACAACACCAACACCTTGGCCATTGCTACAAATTTAACCATCAATATATAATCTCCATGGTACTAGAGAGATCAAGCTAAAATCAATATTATGCATGATGTCAATATGATGCTCAATAATAAAATCAAACATGATTTGGCCTTACGAAAATTCTGAATACTAATAAGCCAAAGCACACCCAATCAAAACATAAGTTCACTTTGCAATTTCGGTGAATTGGTCTATGCATAATATCTTCAATGGCATCAATTTGACAAATTCCTTTGCAAGCACTTATCTCAATCTCTACTCAAACTAAGGACGATGTTAGAATACCACACCGGCCATTCTTAGATATATTCTCAGGGCGATAGATAAATATCGGCCATTACAATGAGGTCCATGTAGCATTCACCCACCAAAGTATGTATAGCCGAAATAAACAAATGAAATAGCAATAAAATATTTCGGCCCCTTTGTATTAGCAACAAAATTGTAACTACCCAAATGTATAGTGATTTGGTAATACCCTCTCATGATATAGAAAATTATGTTGCATCCATGGATCAAAATAAATCCATGGAGGGTAATTGATCATACCTAGGGATGAATTCCATGTCAAACGCATCAATGGCATGGTTGAAGAAAATGGATGATGTGCTAACTGAAGATTCCGGTGTTGTGATGCACGCCTTCGGCTTAATTGTTTGTTGTTTCCATCCTTCTCTTTCTTCACTTTTATAACACCTGTTGCAATAGAAGGCTGCACATCATTTTTATTTTGATTGCTCCTCTTGGGAACCCATGCCATGTTCTTCTTTTTCAGCTCTTGTGCACTAAGTTTTTGTAATTCCTTCTTTCGCCAATACGATAAACCGAGTGGGCACCCCGGCTGTGATTTTGTTTGAAGCAATGGCAATTCTTGTTTTACCTTGTGCACTGTCAACTTCTTTTCTTCAGATTTGGCACTTTGACTCTTGATAATTGGTTGCTTCGTCTCATTGCCTTTAGTAGCCAATGTCAACACATTAATTGGCTCTTTTTCATTTGAGATCAAATCTGAAGTTGCACTCTTACGACCATCTCTTTTAACACGGTACACTTGTTTGACCACCTCTTTCTTCTTCTTTGAGCTCCGGACCGATTCCTTACGATTGAAACGGTCTTTAACATGTGATTGTTCAAGTGTTGATCTTCTCGGAGCTGCATAATATTGATGAGATGGTCTAAAATAAGATGGAGAATGTGCCCTTGTATCATACCTGTCCCATGATGGATATGGATCTACATGAGCATAGGGAGGCATCCACGGCATTGGCATTGGGGGCCCAAAATAAGGATATGAATATGTTGCATTAAAATGCTCACTTTGCCAATACCGATCCTCATATTTGCGCCTTGGGGGTGATCTTGGTTTCTTTGCATGATTTGGCCGATAAGCATTCTTCTCTTCACTCTTCTTTTGATATTTATCCAATAGTTCAGCGAAGGTGATTTTTGATCTCTTACACTTGCGCTTATTTCGGCCTTTGTTTTCGTTTGGTTTGCTTTCATCGATCATTGGATTTCCTTGTTGCCCCCCAGTCCTTAGCGTCTTCATTGTAGCGTCGATGGAATTCTCACCCTCAAGTTCATGTTCATTGTGATCTTCAACTACTTCTTTACTTGAAAGCTTGATCCCATCACCTGCAGTTTTTACCTTCTCTTTAGATGGATCAGCTTGAAGTAGCTGATGCAAAAACTTTTTGCCATCGGGACCAATCGGAATAGACCGGTCATCTCCTGGTGTTTCAACAAACTTCAATCGTCCTTTTTCAATGGCCGATTTAACTATTTGATGAAACATGTTGCAATCTTCAAAATTATGCTTGAATGAATCATGCAACTTACAATACATTCGTCCTTGGATTGATGGCTTAACATGGTGATCAAGGATTGTAATATAATTATTTTTCAGCAACAAATCAAATATTTGATCACACATGCTTGAATTGAAGGTATACTTCTTGTTTTCTAGCCGATCTTGCTGTGTGAACGGCTTTGGAGGTAAGCAAACGAATGGTTCAGATTCGGAATCTTCCCATTCGGCTATGCATTGTGTTTTCCACTCTATCTCCGATGCCTTTGGATAAGATATTATATTAGCATCGGTTTTCGCAATAGAATTTAACCTTGGCCTTAAATTTCTGAAACGAAGATATTTAGAACATACATGTCTCAGTTGAGACCAAGTGCAAGCCAAGTACGAAATAAGCAAAGCTACCCAATTAGATATGAGCTTTAGATAAAGCAATGGGGAAAGCCTTGGATGCAATAATTTTTCACTATCGGTCTTTCTGAATGGTGCAATATATTGGCCGATATGCTTAGTAACAATTTTTTTGCTAACAAGTAAATTGCCCTTCTTCATTGGTCTTCGAAAATTACTTACTAGAATTTTTCTAATAGATGCATCAACAATAAAGTTGTGACCAAATCTGAAAATAGGTAAATTACTTGCTAGACATACCTCTTCAAATATGTTGGGAGAGCATGATGATTGAATATGATGAATAATATTGTGCTTTGCTTCTGGATGACTTCCCAACACCATGTCACAATTTTCTTCTTGATTTCGTGCATCATAAATTTGAAGATCTTTGTCAATCGAACTTTGTTCGGCTACTTGTTCTTGCCCTTGAAGCTTGTTAATTTCTATGGCACGAAATTCATAGGGCAGGAAGTAGGTTCCATTAACTTCAGAAAAATCAAGCATGGTTGTTTTGCTATGCTTGCCATGCGCTTTCTCAATAATACTTGCCTCTTTGGATTTGATGGATTTGGAATATATACTACTTGATTCGGCTTTTTCAACCGAAGCACTTTCAAGTTCCGAATCATCCTTCTTTTCATTGATACTACCCATTGGCAATGCTTCTTTTATCTGAGCCAATTCTTTTTCTATTTGTTTCTGGAGGCGAGCGGCAAAGTTGGCTTTAAGCTTTTTCTCAATTTCAGCCCACTCCGGATACGATTGCCCCCCGATGTTTTTAGATTCTTTTGGCATTGACACACGGGTGTTGCCGAAATTTTGCAGTAGTGTAGGGGGTGTATAATATGATGTAGTACTAGGTGAAGGCATATGCATTGTTGTAAAACCATATTTTTGCTCGCCAATTTTATCAATTGGCAAAGATTCATCTTCTTGCAAAACTCTAGCTTTTATTGCGGCACAATCAGGAAATAGCCCTTTTTCATGTTGTTCAAGGCAAATAGCACTAATCCTCTTATTCTGGGCTAAACTCTTCAATGCAGCCACCACTACCTCATCTTCTACAATATTTGGCACAACCGCTCCTGTAAAATTTACATTTATTCGGCTATGACCTGAAAGGTGTGAAGCCGAATTTTGAGCATCTACAGTTGTGTATGGTGCCGAAAAATTACTAACGTGAGGTGTAGCATATGACGGTTGAGAGTAACTGGCCGAATAGCTAGCAGTAGCATGGCCAATTCTCCCATCCATCGGCAAGGTTGTATTCACATATTGCAAGTTAGTTGCCGATGAATAAAAAGGTGAAACACTTTCTTGTATGCTATTGGAAATTTTAACATGAGGTGTTTCAAATTGATTAACCAAACCCATCATGTTGTTCATCGGCATATGGAATTGTGGGGTTGCCAATGCATGAGAGTTTGGATACATATGCTGTACGTTGCTAAAATCATAAGAATTTGAAGCATGAAGATTGCTTTGCATCGGCCCTTGCGCATAATTAGATGCATGATTGATAAAACTAGGGCTAGCTGATACATTATGCTCATTAGGTGATTCAGCAACAACATATGGATTATTTGCATCTACAAAGGGGAATTGGGTATTCATATTACCTTTGTAGATTGCAGCAACTTGATGACGATCTCTTCGTAGCAAGAACGGGCTGGAGACCGTTCAAAGCTTCGTCCCCAGCGGAGTCGCCAAAAAGTGTGTTCGCACACGAACACATCACCGTGTACCTCCAACGCCGAGGGTGATGCACCACAGCTCACGTCGAAGGAGACCCGGCCGGAAGCGCGGTACGCAAGCAATCCGGCGGGCGCTTTTGAGGACCCGAAACCCCCACGCGCCCGGGAGGGACCCCGTCAGGGCGCGCGGCGGCTATGGGCTGCCCTAGGTCGACCTGATCGCCCCTAGGGCCTCGAGGTTCGTCGCCCTGCAACAAGAAGAACGAACGAAGAACGAGGAAGAAGAAGAACAAGGGAGGGAGATAAAGGTAAAGGTAAAAGATGATAGATTGATGTGTTCGATTGTGTGTTGTTTAATCGGCCGTCACCTCTCATCTATTTATGAGGCGGTTGGGCTTTCCGTACAAGAAAAGGACTAAAAATTCCGTCCAAAACATCAAAAACCCTAACCTAACTCGGACAGGAATCTTTGGCAATTTCCGGATCAATCTCGGTCTCACCGATTGGTTTTTTTCGGTCCCACCGAGTGAACGTTGCAAACTTTCTGTAACTTTCTGTAATTGTTCGGATCAACTCGGTCTCACCGAGTCAATCAACTTGGTTGGTCTGAAATGACTCTGCAGCTTCTGTTTCTGACCTTGTTTTGTCTCCACAGGTTGCATACGAACTCGGATTAAGATGATTTTTATATCAAAATCTATCGTTTCGACGAGATGCACAACTTTCATGTTGAAACAGTTTCCATCAGAGGACATATTGATTGAGTTTTATGCATTTCTTTACTCTGGTGTCAACATAAGCATCTCTGAACTTGTCATAACTTTTGAGTCCGAGCTCCGTTTTGGACCATCTTCATATCCATATTGATCTTCTCAAAGAGAGACATTCCAAGGTGACTTCCAATCATAAGTTTGAATTGGTCTTGATATAACCTATGCTAATTTTATGACTGTGCCAATTTTGAGTGTCAACAGTATGTAATGAAATAGGTTTCATTAAAAAAATTGCAATTCACTTGCTCAGTCGATACTCGTTACCACCTCTATGTACACAGACAAATAAAGTTATTGCAATCAAAGTAGCAGATAAATGAGACAAAGCAAACAAATTATACCTGTTCAAAATTATTAGGGCAACTAAGCTGAAACTTTCTCGTCTGGTCCAATACATGCATGTAGAATTATTGGGGTTTTGTAAGTTTTTTTGGAGAAACTTGATTTATTTAATCATTTTTCCAAAATTGTCTCATTGATAGGCCAAAAGGGGTTATTTGTAAGAAACTGGTTTTCGAACTAACAACAAATCACGTGGATTTTTATAATAATCTCGTGTATCAATATTACGCCACCATGCCATGTTTTACAAAATATTGTCAACTTTTTTCCCTCTTAAATAGATGTACAAAATGCTTAAAAAATTATTACAAAAAATGGGGATTTTAATTCACATTTGTTCTTACAAATGTTTAGTGTATGTCTATTCAAAGTTTGAACTGAAAATGATCTCAAACGATCAATGCAAACGGATTTTGTAGATATTTGTATGTGAGCCATATTGTACTTGGGGAACAATCACTTGTCTCTTATGTGTGGAGACTATGTTCCTGCATCCGGTCCGATAAAGGGCGCTTTTATTAATTTAAAATTTAGCATCAAGCAGATACAAGACATAATGAGCAACACCCTGCCTCTGTATAAATAGGATGCACATAACCAAACACAGACAGTTTGACAAAAAATACAAAACTGACATATCAAAAACATTAGAGTCATATAGGACATACACTATGCCTATGTCGAAGGAGTTGGTGGTTCAATCCGAAGATCATGTTGCTAGCCATGTTGGGTAAAAACATTCCTGGCCACCTGCTTCATCCGTGGACATACCATATTGTACAAAGGTTGATACTCCGTTCTGTGAATCGTAGACCATGTACGAAGCAAGTGCGTACAACGAAATATAACCTGTAAAGAGGATTTTTTTACCACTAAAAACTAAATCATTTTTACATAGTCAAAGCGGTCACAATATGACTCTCACCCTTATTGTCGGTTTGAATCTATTTGAAATACCATCCAGCCAATGATCAAAAATATTGGCAACGTGTTGGAGGAAACTTATTACAACTAAGTCAGAAGGTTAAACTCTTCCAACCCCACACGTGCCTTATCATCGACTTCGGGGCTGTTTGGATTGTGACTATCTTTGCCATATATTGCCACATGATTTTTGCCACACTTGCTTTAGTTGAGTTGCTCAAATTGTTAGCCACACTTTGGCTTGCCTAAGGGAATTTTGCCACACCTTTTGTGTCTATGACATGTGGGGTTCACTGCTCATAAAAAAATCCTTGCCTTAGGTGTGGCTAGAACCAAACACCTACCTAACTTGATCAAATTTGCCTAAGGTTAGACATGGCAAAGTGTGGCTGGGAACCAAACAGCCCTTCATCTCTTCCACCGACCCACTTCCCACCCACTCTGTCTCCATCTCTCTTTGTCTTTGAAAGCTACCACGTAAGATTTTTAGTGATATAGAGAGAAATTAAAGAAGACATAGAATTAAAGACAACATATAGAATTTTTATAGACACCTACATACAATGATTTTGTTATATCCATGATAGATCAATAAATAGTTATGACTCCACTGTCAACATATAGAAAAATAATTATGACTAAAGTGGACATATTACAAACCACCTAAGTTCAATAAATAGTCGCAGATCTCGTTTAGTAATTACAAGCTCATCACTCCACTGTCGACACAAGCACCCTAGCTCTAGATAGATCAATGAATTCATGTGTGATTATACTAGTTCCAACTAGCTCGAGAAAGCTCAGATGGTTAGATGACCAATTTGAGATCGATCCATTATTGTACAGAGCGCTAAAACCCAAAGTCAAGGATTCTCGCTGTTCCCTTGGTTTAAAATACTCATGGATTTAGTGAATTACTTGTTATGTAGTGTCCGTCGCTTAGATCAGCAGACTAGAAGACAAGCCTGCAGAAAGATGCTCGATCGACAAATCTCACATGCCTACACGTGGTCATGTATCGATGCGTGCTGCCTTCGGGAATCAATTGGCTGGCCGGCCTTACATGCAGATTAAGTTAAGCAAGCAGATTCAGATCTGTATGTGTTACGTGTCCTCTTGACATACCTGGGCTACTTAATTAGCTGTGCATTGGTAAACTCATAATGGAGCTCGCATTATGAATTCCAATGTCAAGGCGGTCTGAGCCAGACGCCCAACACTAGCTAGCACTGTCTAGGCAAGAAAGACCATCAATTTTATTGAGTGGCTCTAATCCGGCCATGGAGAACCAGGTGGAGGGGAGCCCGCATTGGCCTCCTTGTGGAAAACCTGCATCATCTCGAACTCGTCGGTGCGATAGCGTGCAGCGTGACATGGTGTTCATCACCGGCGAGTTCCAGATGATGCAGGCCTTCATCAAGGCGGAGCGCGTGGAGAACCCCTGGTGACAACCTAGCGGTTGGTTTGGCCAAGGTGGAGGAATATCCGCATTGGCCACCTTCAGGAAGGACTGCATCATGTGGAACGATAGCGCGCAGGGTCGCTTGGTGTTCGTCACCAGCGAGTTCTAGAGGATGCAGTCCTTCCTCAAGGTGGACAATGGGGAGTGCATGGAGAACCCTGTGGTGATTTCCTTGGTGAGGCAGATCCGTGAGCTGGCCTATGACATGGAGGACTCCATCAAGTTCGTCGTGTAAGATTATGTTAAGCGTACCTCCTGCCATAGTAGGCTATGTGGATTATATTTACAGACGTTTTACGGTACATCAGTTCATATCGACCATTCTTGCCCATATTAATCCTCCTATTCCCACACATGCACAATTGAATTACTCTTTGAATTGCGTTTATTGAGGGCGCATGATAGGCTTGTTTTCACAACCTCAAACATAATGCTAACCTATATCACAATGCGTCTTGGTCGTGGGGCAACTCCTTAGACGTCTTACGCACCTAGACGGAGGGAATATGAGACAAGCCCCCTAGCTAGATAGATGTGTGATTACATTGGTTCAACTATCTCGGCAAGGTCACATGCTTAATTAGCTGATGAGTTTGAGATCGATCCATTCTTGGCGTTAGCACGTTATTGTACAAAATGCTAAAACAAGATTGTAGTGTGTTCCAAATCCGTGAGATGAAGGAGCGAAGACTTGGCCGGGCATTTGAAATCATATAATCAAATCATCCACGTAAGCAACAGCTAATGCAACGTTTGAATAGAACCAATACAGACAACTTTGCCTTATCATCAACTTCATCTCTTCCAGTCTTTCATTCTTTGTGTTTCAGAGATGCAACCTAAGAACTTTGGTGACATACAAGGAAAATTAAGAGAATATATAGGATTTCTGTGGGCAACCAACAAACAATGATTTTGTTGATATTGTATGTGATGTGTTAACTTGTCCACACACGAGACAACCCCCCTTGACATTCTTGGGGTTGGTGCATTACTGTACAGAGAGGTAAAACAGTAGTATGTTCCAGATCTGTGAGACGCTGGAGTGAAGACTTGGCCGGGCGTTTGAAACAATATATAACAAAACCAGATGCCACGAGCAACAACTAATTCATCGTTTGAATAGAATGAATACATAAAATTTTGCATGACTAACCTTACAAGCCGTTGTTTCTTCTATCTGTCATCAAAGCAACAACCCAATCACCTTTTTCCATTGACCTTTCTCATATTACATGCTAGTCATTTTATCATCATTGTCATAATTTGAAATTCGCAGGGTATGCCCCTACACCGCCGTTCATCCGTGACGTGATCCAGAAACTCGGTTCAATCCGAAATTGCCTAAAAACAGATGAAAATTGGAAAGCCTGTTCATATGAGTAGGGTTCGGCTGCACAAGGACCATGCAAGCCCGAGCTCTGGCGGACCATATTAAACAGGAGTAGTTTAGCCGTACATTCCATCATTTGGTAGTTTACACACAAATGACACGAATGACACAAAGTCTAAGTAGCACACAAATGACACAGAACAAACAAAATATATCAAAAGTTCAAAACTATTATGGCAATTAAGTTTAAACTTTCTTATCTCGTATATATGCATGTAGAATTACTTGATTCTTTTTGAGAAACTTGATTTACTTGATCATTTTTTTAAAATTTTTCATAGATTTCTAAGCAAGTGGTCTTCCATCTGATGACAAACCGTGTGGATGTTTTTGACAATCTTGTGTATCAATATTACGACACCATGTCAGGTTTAACAAAAATTGACAGCTTTTTAAAAAAACTCTTAAATATCTGTAGAAAATGTTAAAGAAATAATTACTTAAAAATAGTGATTTCAGTTCACATTCGTTCTTACAAATGTTTAGTATAGACCTATTCAAAATTAGAATTGAAAATGAGCTCAAATAATCACTATAAAAGGGCTATATAGATATTTTATGTGAGCGAGACAGTACTCGGCGAACAACCACTTGTCTCTTATGTGTGGAGACTATGTCCCTGCATCTAGCAGAGATGAGTATTCATACAATCAAGTCAGAAGGTTAAAGGTTGACCGTTAAATTCTTCCATCCCACAGGTTTCCTTATCATCATCTTCATATCTTCCCCTCCCCCCCCCCTCTCTCTCTCTCTCTCTCTCTCTGAAAGATGCCATTAAGAATTCTGAATTCTCATGATGTAGAGAGAAAATAAAGGAGAGAATTAAAAACAATACTCCCTTCATACAGGTGCATAAGTTATCTTAGGTTGTGCACCGCAACCAAGGTGGAGGGAAAAATGAGAGAACTTAATGTTTATTTGCTAATTAATAGTAATGCATACAATGAACTAACCACTGCATGTCCTATTTGGTAGTCTAAGTCATTGAAAGCATACACACCTCACATCTCTTATTTGTTGATTCTTTTATGGACTGTGATATTTGGCACACGTGTGCCATATAAGCAAAACTGCCACACCTCTACTTCTTTCATTTTAAAGTACCACACGATCCCTCGTCCTTTGACATCACCTTCTCCCAATAGACCCCCAGACTCGCCCGAGAAACCTGCTTCTCCTGCACATCTCGGGCGCCCACCCCCGAGAAAATTGCCACTTCTTCACGTTTACCACATGATTTCTCCTCAGGACAAAGTTATCATGGTATTCGTATGCAAGTTATCAGGCCTGTGTTGCATAACTTACCGTACGTGCTATTTACATAGAACATACCAGGTACTATACTTCAACAACTGCACCCCTTCAAAGTTACCACTGTGTTTTGTACACAAGTTATAAGGTCTTCGATGTGTAAAATACACTGGTACTTACACATAAGTTATCAGGGTATATGTACATCAACCTCCCCCCGGTCAAAGTTACCATGGGGGATTGTACATGAGTTACCGGGTCTACAGTTCGTATATTATCATGATACTTGCACCTAAAAACCTGGGTGTGTTTCGGTAACTTTTTCCATAGGTCAAAAATTACCATGATGTTTTTGCGTAACTTATCACGCCCATAGCACATGTGTCCCTCATGACATTAAACATTATGTGACTTTCCCATGGCACGCCATGTGTTGTGTTCATTCAAGAGGCCCACGCGCGAGGTGAGTGTATGTTTTTAACAACTTATTTTCCTTTGGTAAAAAAGTTACCATCATGTTTATATTGCAAGTTATCGGTTATGCGGTGCTTATATTATCATGTTATTTACACAAAAATTATTGGAGATATTTTGAACAACTTTTTCCCGGAACAAAAAGTTATTATGGTGATTCTAGGTAACCTATCAAGCCCGTAGTGCTTAAAATATCATGCTATTTACACAAAATTTATCAGGGGTATGTTTCAGCAACAAATCCCCCCCCTCCCCAACGGGTCAAAAACTTATCATGGTGTTTAGTTATCGCAGTGCATATGTTTTCATGCTATATACACATAAAATTGCCAGGGGAGGGAGGTATACTACCGTGCTATTTACATAGAAGATACCGGAGTATCTTTTCAAATATATATATATATATATATATATATATATATATATATTCCCTAAGGTCAAAGTTACCATGGTGTTTCTACCTCAGTTATCAGATCTGCGCTGCGTATATTACCATCTATTTACACATAAATTATCGGATATCTTTTCACATTTGTCTTCCCCAATGGTTAAAGTTACCACGATGTTTGTATCTAAATTATCAGGTCAACGGCGTGAATGTTATCGTGCTATTTACAGAAATTACCGGGGGGCGGGTTCAACAAATTTATTCCCAATGATCAAAGTTACCACGATGCTTGAAACAAAAAGTTTTTCAGTGCTAACATATTGAAGGCAAAAACATGTCAAAAACAGTATTTCACTTAGCTTGTTCAACAATGAGTGTCATAGGTGAGGTGGTAGGCTCCCTTTGTTGATTACCTGCAAACCAGAGATCAAATCCTAGTCCAAGCATTATTTTTGCCAAAAATCAGGAAGGCGCGTGGGGCCATAATTGACGATTACGAAAATTAGGAAGGAAATCAGGGGAGGTCGGTGGGGAAGGACGTGCGGGAAAGGAAGGAGATCCGGAGTCATGCGGGAAAGGAAAGAAATATGGAGGTCGTGCGGGAAAGGAAGGAGATCGAGAGGGAACTGACGGTACTGGATGCGTGTGGCAGTTTCACAATCTGCCACACGGTTGCCATATACATATTTCGTTTTTTTATTTATGTCAAGAAATAAGAAACATATGCACTCATGTTAGAGACCCCCCAGATTTTAGAAATACTCACAGATCGAGTTCATTTAGTAGTTATTTCAGCCAATAGCTAGATAGATGGATGCATTCATGTGTGTATTTTGGTTCAACTAGCTCGACAAAGCTCACATGCTTAGTGTTGGGGCTAAAACCCTAGTCCTAGCTCACCGCAGCTCTCTCTCTCTCTCTCTGCACACCTCTCTTTGGCTCGAACCGAATGGTGGAGGAAGAAGAAGGGGAGCACACGGCGGGCACGATGAGTTTTCCAGCGCACAAACAAGCGCCGCAACAATGGCCTTTTTTCCTCAAGCATGAACTCGAGCTCCTGGCTACAACACAGGAGGGAGGGGGTTTAGACGAGCGCGCACCAACACCCACACCGCGCTCCCGACGCACCCACTCACGCACTCGCCACGTCCCGCACTCCACGACTCACGTCCCTGACGCGCACACACGCGCTCGGACGTGACCGGGTCCAGCGCCTGACGCGGTCACACACCTTCACGCTACGCCAACACACACACACACACACACACACACACACACACACACTGGCACGGACCGGATGCGGCTACTGACCGGCGTCCGACATGCCCAACACCCGTACGGACACACCCTGGACTCGGCCGTGGCTTAATTTCCCTAACAGTCACCCCCTAAGCCACAGCCTAGAGGAGTGTTGGCCCGACGTCGTCACCGAGAGCTTGCTCCACTGCCTTTGCCTTTCGTGGCTTCGTGTACTCGTGCCAGAAGTGCCCGCTCTAGCCGCAATTGTAGCAGCGACCACGCCTCCTCCCTCCGTCGCCCGATGTTGTGCTACCACCGCCGTCGTCATTGTGGTCGAAGTCGCCGCCGTGCCGCCCACTGTGCCGTTGTGAGCATCAGCTGAACGCTATCGCGTCCACCGCTGTTCTGAGTGCGCCACCGCGTCTGCTCCTCCAAGGCCTTCAGCCGTCCGAGTGCCTCCTCGAACGGCATCGAGTCCACGTCGTAGAACTACCCGATGCCGGGCACGGCGACGTACAGCCGGTCCGGCACGGAGTCGAGCAGCTTCTTCACCATTGCCGCATCTCCGAGCGTCGCTCCGAGGCCCGCGTTTCTCGCCGTGATACTCCCGATCTTCCCGGCGTACCCATCCAGCTCGTCGCCGTCCTCTATGCACATGCGATCGAACTCGCCGCCGAGCGTTGCAAGCTGCGTTGCCTTCACCTGATTGGCTCTGACGAATCGCACCATGAGGTTGTCACACACCTCCCTCCCGTCGAGCTTCATAGCCACCTGCATCGACACGCCCTCCGACAGCGCCCCCAAGAGCAATGCCCGCGCGGTCTTGCTCTTCTTGGCGTTGATCGCCGTGCCGTCCGCCGGAGCCAACACGCCCCACAACCCCTAGTCATCAAGGATCGCCTCCACCTTGATCGCCCAGGAGGTGTAGTTGGCCGGCGTTAGCGGTGGGATGGGCAGCACCCGACGGGACAAGGGAGATGGCCGCCGGCAGGATCTCTTCTCAAGGCTCTGATACTAATCGTTGGGGCTAAAACCCTAGCCCTAGCTCACTGCATCTCTCTCTCTGCACACCTCTCTCTGGCTCGAACCGAATGGAGGAGGAAGAAGAAGGGGAGCACACAGTGGACAGGTGGGTTTTTCAGGCGCACGAATGCCCGCTGCAACGGCGGCTTTTTTTTTCCTCAAGAACGAACTTGAGCTCCGGGCTACAAAACACGGGAGGGAGGAGGGTTTATACATACGCGCACCGACGCCCCACGCCGCACTCCCGACGCACCGACTCACGCACTCGGCCACGCCCTGCACTCCACGGCCCGCGTCCCGGATGCGCACGCACGCACTCGGACGCGACCGGGTCCAGCGCCCGACGTGGTGACACACCCACACACTTCGCCAACTAACGCACACACATGCTCACACACACACTGCCACGGACCGGACGCGGCTACTGACCGGACTCGGCCGTCTCTTATTTTCCTTATCACTTAGGTGGCCAGTTTGAGATCGATCCAGTCTTGGGGTTAGCGCATTACTGTGTACAGAGGAATTCCGTGTACATAGCGCTAAAACCCAAAGTCAAGGATTCTCGCTGTCCCCTTGGTTTAAAATATTCGTGGATTGAGTGAATTACTTGTTATGTAGTGCTCGTCGCGTAGAGCGGCATACAAGAAGACAAGCCTGCTGAAAGATGCTCGATCGACAAACCTCACATGCATTCACGAATCACGAGGCCATGGATCCATGCGTGCTGCCTCCGGGAATCAATTGGCGGCCGGCCTTACCTATACAGATTAAATTAAGCAAGCAGATTCAGATCTCTATGTATTGCGTGTGCACTTGACATACCGAGTCTACTTAATTAGCTGTGCACTGGTAAACTGATAATGGAGCTCCCATTATGAATTCCAGTGTCCTGGCGCTCTTAGCCAGATGCGCAACACCAGCTAGCACTCTCTAGGCAAGAGACACCACCCAATTTATTGAGTGGTTAGCTTATCCGGCCATGGCGGACATGGCAGCTCGTCTAGCGAAGTCGGTGGTGAATATATATATGGCCTATGTAGAGGGGTACCCGCATTGGCCACCTTGAGGAGCCCTACATCATTTGGAACTCGCCGGTGCGATAGCACGCAGCGTGACTTGGTGTTCATCACCGGCAAGTTCCAGACAATGCAGGCCTTCATCAAGGCGGAGGGCGTGGAGAACCCCGTACTGACGACCTAGCGGTTGGTTTGGGCAAGGTGAAGGAAAATCCGCATTGGTCATCTTGAGGAAGGACTGCATCATCTAGAACTATAGCGCACAGCGTGACCTGGTGTTCTCACCAGCAAGTTTCAGAGGATGCACTCCTTCCTCAAGGTGACCTATGGGGAGGGCATAGAGAACCCTGTGGTGATGACCTTGGTGAGGCAGATCCGTGAGCAGGCCTACCATGAGGACTGCCTCGAGTTTGTAGAGCACCTGAACAAGAAGGTCAGATGGTGCTGGCGCATGGCCCCGTCGTTGGCAGCGTTGCGCCGGCGCTGCTGCTCGACGAGCCGCTGGATGAGATCGAGCAGCTCAAGGCCAGGGTGTCAGACTTGAGCACCAGGAACACGCTCCACAGCCTCATCAGTGACACTGGCTCCATGCCCGCTCAGCACCACAACACTCAGCATGCTCATTGGTAGTACCGGGACAAGGCCAATATATGGTATATTTCTGTGTGTATTTCTTGATATCTTCCATTAAGCCTTTCTGATTCTAACCATGAAGTGCTTGATTGTTTAATGTACACTGTGCCAGTATAAAAATCCTGAGAGATGGTCAAGGATATAACAATTTCTTCTTTCTCTCCTCAATGCTAAATGAAATCTACAAACTTCATTTTTTACATGACATCCACAAAATTCTTTGTATTTCCAAGGCATTTATAAACATTCTTTTAGACGAAAATTTATAAACATTGATGCTGATAAAAAATTGGCAATAAAACTTACCTTACTTTCTGCCCTATAACTAATTTGTTGTAGCATATATGCATGCAGTTGCGTTCCCAATTGCACTGGAGTTATACAATTTGAATCTAACGACTCCAATTCTGAATTGTGATGCCAAAGAAAACGATACTGTGACAGCATTGAGGAGCAACCGTGGAAGAAGATACATTTGGAGATGAGGGGCTTCTGGATCAGACGGGGGTCGTTTTCTGTTCAGTCAAACAAAAGGCGGGATGTTTCTTATTCATGTGGGATTTTCTAGCCTATTTCTCTATTTTTTGATAAAAGATACGCCCTCCGTCTCATAATATAAGACCATTTTTAACACTAGTGTAACACAAAAAACGCTCTTATATTATGAGACCGAGAGAGTAGATAGAAATAGAAATAGATAGATGGCAGCGGCGGATCCAGAGCGTGTGCATGCGGTGCGTGCTGCGGATCGGCCAGACCGGGCGGTGCTCTCTGCCCGATGCGGTGCAGTTGGCCAGCTGCGCTAGGCCATCGGATTAGATAATGCTCGTTCATGCGATTCGGGCACATTGTCATGAGTATAGGTGTTGAGACTTTGTTCGCCAGCTAGGTGGCTTGGGGTTGATCTATATACGCATGTTGTCAGACTCTGTTGAATCTTTACCTAATAATAAAGCAAATTGGATTTGTTTCGTCTGTCATGGCATTTTTCCAGAAAAATCCCTTTATTTCAGAGAATTCAACCCGCAGTCCTGTTTAAAGTTAAAATAAATCATTATTTTTATGTTTTACACAAAAGTCCCTGTCTTTTCCTGAAATCAACCGCCGTCTGGATTTAAGTCACACCCGAACCGTTATTTTATATTTTTGAAACCCCCCTGATATTTTAGGTAATTCATCCGCGGATCATATTTAAGTCAATCAAATGCTTTTTAAAATCATCCATATCTTTTAAACCGTAACTCTGATTTAAACATGTTATATATGAAATTTAATTAGAAAAATATGTAGAATATGAATATGAGATTATTTTTACCTGTTAAGTATTTTTAAATATTATTTTGAAATATATTTGAGTCAAACCAAATGATTTTCTAAATTATCTGTATCTTTTAAACCGTAACTTCGATTTTAACATATTATATATGAAATTTTATTAGAAAAATGTGTGGAATCTAAATATGATGTTAATTTTACCTGTTAAATATTTTTAAAATATTGTTATGGAAGCAAACTTATAATTTATAGCGCAAGATTCATTTTTTTTCATACCGGCGGCGATCCCGATTGCAAATAAACACCCCACTATGACTATATACGGAAAAGAAAACATCGATAACTACACATGCATCCCTCTGAAAAATGTCGCAGGGAAAAACAATAGATTTCTCATCGCGAGAGTGAGGAGAGAGAGAGAGAGAGAGAGAGAGACGCCTTAGGATTAACCATATTCAACACACATTTTTTGTTGTTTTGTGTGAACACCGAGGCCATCGTCGACGAGAGTGAGAAGGAGGATAAGCGGCAACACAAATATGATGCCTCGCAAAAATAAAGGAGATGGACCTATTATGGTCTCGAGTGATGGTTGTTGAGTTAAGAGCATGCGTTATGTTTTCTCTCTCATTGCAACACATGTGCTCTTTTGCTAGTAATAATAAAGATGGCTCTATGCATTGATCAATACAGAGGCTGCGGGTAATCCTTCATTTTGAAAAAAAGAAAAAAGATAGAAATATATACTTCTATACATGAAAAAAATCTTTATCTTTTTTGGAGGCATTTTTATTTTCCAGAGTACCCCCGAGGTTATTTGACAACTGATGTAAGCTTCATCGTCTAAATGATTTCAAAGACGTTTAGCTTTTGTCCAATCAAAGTTCTGAGGAAAGATTTATTTGTCGGGTCAGAATTTTTCACATCTACGGCCTACCCATCAATCCATCTTTATCTCTCGTGATATTGTAAAGATTCATCACAATTTTTTTTTGCAAAGATTTGGATCCAGATTTTTACTACACAAGAGTACCCCGTGAGACTCCTAAATTTCTAGGGCAGTATTAGCCGCCGGCGCACCAGCCCAATAGTTGGGCCGGTCGCACCGTAGCCGCCCGATGCAGCGAAGCGCAGCCATCTGATCTGGCTTCCGCATCCTTTCCTTCCCCAGTCTCTCGCCTTCCACTTCTTTCCCCGTCCCGTTAGCGCCCGTAGTATCCACCCCAACGACCCCGCACCGGCTCGCCGCCACTTGCTTGCCGCCGCTTCCTTCCACTTCTTTCCCAGGCTAGCTGCTGCTTGCCATCCTCGCCAGGCAGCCACAGCTCCAGCATAAAAACACCGATCCAACCTCGCAGCTCGCCGTAGTAACAGTTCCAGAATACAAAGACACGGGTTTCAGCACCTCCTGACCAGAGTCCCAGCTCAGCACCCCCATGGTTTCCCGCTCGTCGCGGTGACCGTCGTGCTCGCCATGGTCACCTCTCGCTCGCCGTGGTCACCGGTTCCAGCAAAAATAGTTCACGGTTGCAACTCCCACACACTATGGTTGTAACTTTTTCGCAGGTTGAAGCTTTTCCCCCCATGCCGCTTGAAGCTTTTTCCGCCGTTGCTTGAAGCTTTTGCACCACCAAGTTGAAGCTTTTTCATGGTTGAAGTTTTCCTCCACTGTTTGAAACTTTTCCCTCATGCCTGTTGAAGCTTTTTCCACCACAGGATGAAGCTTTTCCTATGCTGGTTGAAGCATTTCCCACTTACGGGTGAAATCATTGACGACCGTCGCCGCCGATTGCAGCACCAGTTTCTTGTTTAGCTACAACCAGCAAATAAAAAGCTGGAACCAGCATGTAGGTTTGGTGCATCGGCTGGAGTGTTTTCTGTGGCGACGCTGGCGGCCGCCTCATTTGTTGCATCCGACAAGACAAAAAGCTACTACCACGAGCTTTTTTGCTACCACAACGACTGACGGAAGTAGTGATCAGGAGATGGATTTGCAGCAAACGATCTGTTTTTCAGCGCAAAACCAAAAGCCGATGGTAACAAATGTGGGCGTCGGTTCCAGCAAAAACCAAAAGCGATGGTAGCATTTCGGTTGCAGCAAAAAAAATGCATCGCTGCCGTCGACCAACACCGCAGTGCATGCATGTAGAAAAAAAAAGTCACTGATGGTAGCAAAAACAGGCTACGGTTGTAGCAAAAATGTCGATGTTCCAGCAAGACGAACTCTGGTTTTAGCATTTTTGGGGGTGGTTCCAGCAAAACTCCCCGCTGGTTCCAGCAAACTTGGTCGCCGGTTGCAACTTTCTGTGAGCCCCTGTCGCAGCTCCAGGTTGTGGCTTGCTCCATCGCAGGACGCGGCCGCTGCTCTCCGGTGGCGCGCCAGCGTCTTCTGGTTGAAGCTTTTGTCATCGTTAGTTGTAGCTTTTGGGTCGCTGATTGCAGCATCGATGGAGGAGCAAAAACTTTTGGGTTTTGTTTAAAAGAGGAGATGCTTGCAACAGCAGATAGGTGGCGCTCGTGAAAGCAGCAGGGGGTCACGCCGCTGACGCCGGCGAGCTCGTAATGCGGGAGATGGGATGAGATCAGACAGAAAGCGGAAGGAAGAAGGAGAGAAAAAGAAGAAAAAAAAATAGAGAAAGAAAACATTTAGGTTCACCAAGCGTGCGTTGCCAGCCTGTCTCGCACGTGAAAAAAGGAAGCCATCGGGAGCGAACCGGCGGAGCGCTTCGGCCGGCGCTCCGGCCCGAACTACCAAATTTCTACTACAAACGAAATCATGGGCTGTACGTGGGCAATCTGCAAGACTCTAATCAGGTCCGAAAAGGAACTGGACCCAAAGATGTGTCCCATGCATATATTGACGCTGATTCGTACGCCCGAGGTAGGACGGCCACGATTGTTTGCGCAGACCAAAATCATGAAACCGACGGCAGTGGCGGCCGCAGCGCTGCTCCCCGAGGACGTCATCCTCGAGGGTACTCCTACGTGTCTCCAGGGACATCGCCACCCTTTTCCGATGTGCCGCGACGTGCAAGCGGTGGCGTGCTCTCGTCGCCGACCGTTCCTTCCTCTGGCGTTGCTCGTTGGAGAATGCTAGGCACTCGTCCTTCTTCCCCGGCTTCATCGGTGTGCAACAGGCTCGCGGTTTTCAAATCAGGAATTCGCAGCCACCGGCTTTCTTCCTGTCGCCGGGATCGGCGCTCAGCAAACGCTGCCAGTTCCTCACCTCGTTGGTCCCTGGTGCGCCGGATGGCCTCTTGAACAGGGCGGAGCTGCTCGTCGAGCGCCATGGCCTACTCCTCGTGCGCCTGCGCCGTGGTGTCCGCCATGACTCGGTCCACATGGCCGCGTGCAATCTGCGCACCGCACCGGCACCTGCGACGTGCTCCCCCCACTTGAGTGCGCAGTTTCCTCCGTCAGTTGCTCAGTTTTAACCAGTGAAGACGACCCCTCCTTTCAAAGGGAACAATCCGGGCTCACACCGTCTCTGGGGTACTCAATTTTTTTCAAGGTGCTAGCCATAATCATCAGCGGCAGCGAGAGTAACAACGACATGGAGTTCAACGTCTACACCTTCTCCTCTTCCGAGTCTAGTTGGAGCGCGCCAAGAAAGTGCTTCGACAAAACGTGGGGGCTTCGGAAAAACCACTTCTCATTTCATTGATGGAATGATATTGCTGTCGTCTATCGCTCGGTGGCACATTGGCTCGTCCGAACCTTGTCGGAACATTATTGGGAATCGTCAAAATACTACACCTTCCAAGTCTGCGCCAAGACCGACCGCACCTCCTTGAGGGAGATCTCAATCCCGGGGAACCAACTTTATACAAGACACTCCATTGACATGCCAACAATACTGAGCATCGACGTGGATGGGTCGCTCTCCATGTTCAGCTGGCACCCTGAACCTAGCATGTGGTGGGTAGACATATGGACGCGAGAGAACGACGTAGATAGTGGAGTCTGGCTCCACAATAGAGTGGTAAGGCTAAACGTACCGAGACAACCAAAGTTTCCCCGTTGTTATGCACACGTGTCGTCACCGGAGAGGAGTGGCACATTTCTCATTGTAGATGATTCCCGCCTCGTGCGGAGGGTAAATATCGAAGCTGAAACAATAGAGGATGAGCAATTTCAAGATTGCTTAGATTTGGCAGCTGTGCCCGTGGGGTCAAACTTGTTGGCTTTGTTTGTGTCTCTGGATGGTTAAATTGGAGTTGGTGGATGCCAATCTGCAAGATATAAATTATGCCTTTTTGCAAAAACAAACATTGGTCTTCTAGCATATGCATCCATTATTCTTGAAGTGGTGACAGATTGTTTAATTGTATTGCTCGGGGTAAGAGAATTCCTTGCTTCATCCATTTAAATTTGAGCTTTTTTTTTGGATCTTGTACTTGCATCTGAGCATCTCCCTAAAAATAGATTTCGACTGAAACAGGATGAGGTTCTTTACCGCCTACCGTTAGGAGAACCACCAAAGGGGTACTGCATTGCTGCTGATTAGCTGATAAAGAACAAGCGAAACAAATCAATATGCCCATGTCGATATTCCAGATAGCCAAGCATATAGCTTATTCAATTGCAATATGCCAGGCGGCCGCAGTGTAAGGCCATCCTCACCGATGGTGCAAGATCTGTTCTTTCGGGTTGAAAGCCAACAACACATGCAACGTGTACGAAAACCACAAAAGAAATTCGCTATCAAAGCTGCCCAGCTAACCCCAGTTTATCCCCCCCCCCCCCCCCCCCCCCCCCCCCCCCCCCCCCCCCCCCCCCCCCCATGCTCTCCTAGATACTCGATTCGCAGCAGCACAAAGGGCTGATGCATCCGTTCTGAGTAGTTGATCATAGAAAATCAAAACAAAATAATCCACCGATGATTGTGTTCCAGATAGCCAAGCATAGAACCTGTTCCATGCATGGTCGATACGCCGACCATGGACCCTCCTTGGTCCCTGGGGCGCTGGATGGCCTCTTGAATGGGGCGAAGCCGCTCATGGGCCGCCTCGGCTTACTCCTCGTGCGCCTGTGCCGTGGTGTCCCCCATCACTCAGTCCACATGGCCGCGTGCAACCTGCGAACCGTGCACAGTTTCCTCTGTTTATTGCTCAGTTTTAACCAATGAATACTATCTCTCCTTTCAAGGGGAACAATCTGGGCTCACACCGTCTCCAGATTACTCGTTTTTTCTCAAGGTGCTCGCTATCATCATCATCGGCAGCGAGAGGATGAACGACATGGAGTTCAATGTCCACACGTTCTCATCATCCTAGTCTAGCTGTAGCGCACCTAGAAACTGCTTCAACCGAAGGGGGGGGGGGGGGGGGGGCGAAAAAACTGTACATTGTTGTTGTGTATCGCATGGTGGCACACTGGCCCAACCGAAGCTTCTCGGAACATTACTGGAACACGTCAAAATATTACACCTTCGAAGTCAGCGCCAAGACCGAATGCGCCGCCTTGAAGGAGATTTCAATCCCAGGGAACCAACTTCATACAAAATGCTCTGGTGACATGCCACCAATACTTAGCATCGCCGTGGATGGGTCGCTCTCGACATTCACCTGGCTCACGGAACCTAGCATGTGGTGGGTAGACGTGTGGACACGGGAAAATGACGTAGATATATAGTGGAGTCTGGCTGCTCAATAGAGTGGTAAGGCTAAACTTACCAAGACAACCAAAGTTTTCCCATTGGTATGCACACATGTGGCTGCCTCGTGCAGATGGTCAATATCGATGACGAAGCAATAGAGGATGAGCAATTTGAAGGTGGCTTAGATTTGGTAGTGTGCCCATGTGGTTAAATTTGCTGGTTTTGTTTACGTCTCTACTTGGTTAAGTTATTTTTTGCGGGGTTCTACTTGGTTAAGTTGGAGTGCAAGATATAAACCAACCGTGGTATTTGACCATTGTTAATTATGTTTTTGAAAAAAAGAAGAATTTAATTGGTCTCTATGCGGCCACACCACCATTATTCTTGGCTGTTGACGGATTGATTAATTGTATCGTTATTTTTTTCTGGGGAGATTAATTGCATTAATGTGGTGAAGAGAATTCCTTGATTCATCCATTTAAATTTGCACATTTTATTTATTTATTTTTGGATGTCGTATGTGCATCTGATCATCTCATGCTAAACAGAAATAAAAGATGCAGCGGGTGCATGCATGTTTAATTAGCTAGGTAATGTCATGCTTCGATGTAAATTGTGTCTGTTTGTCCCTAATAAAAGATGTCGGACTCAAAAATCAATTTTGAGCAAATAGAAAACAGAACTAAATTAGTTCAGAAACAGAATCACCCGCAAAAAAGGAAGTTCGGAAACAGACTCAAAATAGGTTCCAAAGCAAGTCGAGGTTCTTTACCGCCTATACCACTAATAGCCGACTCACAGCAGCACAAAGGGTTGATCCAGGCCCGTCGATGAGGGCGGCCAAAGTGGCCGACCGCACAGGGCCCTCAAAATTGTGGGGCCCCCGATCGGGGTGAAACTGTTGCGCATGTCCGCCTGTGAGCCGATCGAGTCTCACACGATCGCCCCCTCAATCTCCGCACAAGCGTGCTACTGCCCCGAGCCCTAGGCCCCAACCCCCACCCCAGCCGTCCGCCATGCATGCTCGCGCCGCCTCTACCCATCCCTTATCTCGCTGACGAGTCGACGATTACTCGTCTGCTGCAATCCGGCGATGGCCGTTGCTCTTCTCTAATCCAGCTCGTCCCGCTGGTGCTCTGTGCTAGTCCCATCGCATCGTTCCCGCAAGTGATCCTAGCGTATGCCGGACCGGCCCAGCCCCCGTACTGCTGCTGCCAAGCGCCTTCCCCTGCCTCCCCTTTGCCCTGGACTGGATGCGCCTGGAAGCCGAGAGCACATTGTTGGTTAATTTCCTGGAACGAGAAAGACATATGACAGTAGCAGATGCACTTGAACTGACATGTGGCATTTGTATGTGCTGATTCTCAAATTTATGTTGTATGTGTTGATTTATAAACTGATGCACTTGGACATTGAACTGAAATTCAAGTGAAAAAGAATAATTATCCTTTGAACTCAAATTGCCCCCATTTTTATTTCAATTTCATTTTATGATGTAGAAAAACAAGATGAGGGTATTTTTTTCATCAATGCCCGCAACAGGAGTGTGTACACATAAAAGAGGCGCGGAAGAAGCAACATGTTCATCCGGTATTCCCTGGGTAGGTGTGCAATTTTTCGGGATAGTTATTTAATTATATGATTTAAAAAAAATTGGGGCTGCATTTTGAGTTTCGTCTTGGGCCCCCAAATTTCTGGAGACGGCCCTGGGTTGATCCATCCCTTCTGAATAGTTGATACTGGAAAAAGCAAAACAAACAATCTGCTGATGATGATGTTCCTGATAGGCAAGCATAGAAACTGCTGCATGGTCGATATGACGGCCGCTGCAGTGTAAGACCATCCTCACTGACATTCCTCGATCTGTTACTTTCCTTTGAGGTCCACAGTCAGAGACAAATGCAGCGGTCGTCCATCACCATATGAAAGGAAGTACAGTTTTATGTTTTTATGTATTAATTGTCGAGTGAATGCAACTTGTACGAAACTCTTGAACAAAAATCACAAGAAATTTGATGTCAAAGCTGCTCAGATAGCCCAATTTATTCCCTGCCCTCCTCTTCTTCTAGATATTCTTTACCTATTCTCTTCTATACTGGCTGCTTGCCACAATCAACCCTGAATATTGTGCGAAAGAACCAACTCATGTGAAAATCTTGATATGCTTTTTTTACGTCGCTACCTTATTGAAGGCAGTGCTCCGATATGCTTGGATTGCTTCTTCAAGGTAAAATTCTCGATTCTATCCTTGGTGGTTGGATCCGCTGACGGCAACGCTTTAGTGTCACAACCATTCTGAAGCCGTTGTTGAGGATTTTTCTTGTCTGTGTGGTGTCATCAGATGGTTTGTGCGGATATAGTTTTCATTATAGTTGCCGACCGCGGATATGATCGCTTTAGATTTTTTTCTACCTCACCTACGTATAACTTCGGTCTTATATGACTTTGCTATTTGTCGGTGTGTTTTTATGTGGATGTGTTGGTGTTGGCTTTGTGGAGCCTAATTATGTAGAGGCCGAGTGTGTGTTCTTTGGGTTTGTATTCTCTCGATGGTCCATTTTAAACTGATAAAGTTCACCCTTCATAAAAAAAAGATGTTTAAATATGTCATTAAATATTTATTTATTTATTGTGAAATAAAATTGACTTACTAGTTTTTTTGTGAATTGATTTAGTAGTGATTTCGTATGAAATCAAACTGAGCACTAAAAAGAGATAATATATAGGCAACATTACTTGTGTTAATTGGCTGATGGGGCACTCTCGTTATTTTTGTTCATACCAACATGTTTTTTTAGAACAAAGGCTCAAGAAGAGCCCGGCTTTGAATTAATAAAGGCATCAACCGGCCAGGAGTACAAGAACAAGAACACCACACAACATCGGCCAAACAATACAAGGGGGCTGCAAGAACAGCTTACAACACTACACCTACAACCAGCAAACAGAAAATAAACTATGAAGAACTGCTAGTTGAGGATAAGCCCACTACAGCAAGGCACCAATTTGACTATGAGTGCAGCCGCGAGGATCAGCACTGGCAGAGGAATCGAACACAGGACTGTAAACCAGCAGAGGAGATGACCCAACACCTGCCCTCTCTAACATCGAAGGGGATCCTTCCCCTCGCCTAGGCTCGAAGGCGCCGCACCGTCAAATGAAGAGACGCTCACCCGATAGCTTGAGAAATGGTTGGTCTCGAGACTAGGCCCGTCACGGAGCACGACCACAAGTCGGAGCACACACACAACAGCAACACCGCAGATACCAAAGGCGGCCAATCGTAGAGGGTAAGCCGCCGGAAGAGTTGCCGAAGTGAAGGAGCTACCGAGCCACAAGGACTCGATAGACACTAGCCGCCCACCTACACGCTGCAGCACGCAACCCCAAAGCACCAATCTTTCCCAAGCGGCGCCTCCAAGGAGGACACGACGCACCTGGCGCCGCCGCCGCCCATCTAGCAAGGATTCGGGCTTTCGCCCGGGAACATTGGCCGGGATGTGGAGGGGAGCCCACAACGGCGACTCCAGGGAGTAGAACGACGCCAAAAGGCGGCGGCGGCGCCGTGCTGGAAAAGACCAAACAGGGGTTTCCCCCGGGCTCAACCCACACCACCAGTTTGGGGCGCACCCCGCCGGCACCAGATCCAGCGGCCAGAGGCCCCAAATCGAACGAGCCAGCGGAGGCAGAGAGCAGAGAGGGGAGCCTGACCTTCAGATCTGGAGCGGAGGAAGGATGACCTCGCCGCCCCACGGCCGCAATCCGCCTGCTCCTCGCCGCCCGAGCAGCCGAGGAAGCCGGCCCGCACCTCCCGCGCACGCCGCCAGCCGGAGACGGCGCCGCCTTGCCGCCAAGGGCCGCCGCCCTGGATCCGGAGTCCTTCTCGAGAGAGAAGCGACGGAGACCTCGTCGCCACCGTCATCGGCAGCCACACAGGCGCTGCCCGGCGACCGCCTCGGGTGACGGCAAGGAAGGGAGGGAGGATGGAGAGGGGCGGCGCCGGGGAAAAACCCTAGGCGCCCTCGAGCCGCCCTGGGGAGGGCAACATGTTAGATTGGAGAACCGGGCGGAATGACTGCCACCCAATATGACTGGAACCTCCATGCAAAAAGAAAAAGAAAAAAAGAAAAAGAAAATGACTGGCTCCACTGTACGGCAATGAAGCTAAAATAACCTAATCAGAATCACGCCTAGCCCCCCTAGTTAGATTTGAGAGCCGGGCATTAGGTTTGACGCTCCAATTTTAATTTACAAGAGAGTAACCTACCAGTTTCTTGCTTTTCTCGAAGCTGGGCAGGGGCGAGCCCACGTTGGCCCAGCAGGTAGCCCATGACACCGGGTAAAAAATTATTTTACCTTATACATACAGAGCCCATGAAGACTGGACACCCCTAAATTTCCT
This sequence comes from Triticum urartu, assembly GCF_003073215.2. NCBI lineage: Eukaryota > Viridiplantae > Streptophyta > Magnoliopsida > Poales > Poaceae > Triticum > Triticum urartu. The sequence goes on from NC_053028.1 coordinate 706,749,678, forward strand.
GATGGGACACCTCCTACAGACCGAAAGGCCACAGTTAGCCAACTAGGCCTCAGACGGCCCAGCCTACTAGTAGCGGGTGACGGCCAGCGGAAGGCCCGGTCCATATATCGATAGGTCAATGGATCAATTCATCCATACGTACGTGCCTTACGCCGTCTACTCGCTGTTTCGCTTCGTGCGCCCGTACGCCGTGCGTGCAGTCGCCGCCTATCGGCAGATCGCCCCAATTCGCCAATCAATGAAAAAAAAAGAATAGGTATGATGCATCAGACCCCACCTCAGTGTGTGTCTACCTCTACTGCAATTTGCAAATTCTGTTCTAATTCTTGCTTTATTTCTCTAACCCTAGAAAATTAGGGCTACTTGATAAGACAAGAAATTTTGATCGTATTGGCTATTGTAGTGGTTAGTGGAGAACAATATGTCAATACTGCAATACTCTAGGAGACTAGGACGGCTGGAAGCACCAGCAAACTGTGAGGTAAGTTAACTAATGATGCAGTAATTGGCCACCTTGAGGCCATGAAAGAAAATAGGAAACCATTTTCAAGACGTAATTGTTTTAATTTACATATTACACTTATCGCAAAAAAAGCTTTACTTATATTACACAAATGTAATTAATATGTTGCTAAGTGGTTTTGTTTCTTTTGATTTGTAGACAATCAGGATCTAGTGTTGCATTTTCTCATCGTCGGTTATACTTTATTCATAATTTGGACATTTTGACTCTCTTTTATTGTTCAATTTCCAACAATCAACTAGTATTTCAAGTGAACTCTTTATTTTGGACCTTTGGTAATCATATTTATGGTCATATATATTATATTATTAAATGTGTTACCTTTTATCTATATTGTGACTTGATATCCATGTATGTAATAGACATAGGACCCCGGGTCATTTTTGTCCTGGGTCCGCCCCTGAAGCTGGGGCAATGTAAAAACGACATACAAATTTGAATATGTGGTTAGGAATCTTGTATAGTACATGGAGATACAATGACAATCCTTATTCATATCTTGCTTAGCTTCGTAGACGTACGACTGTTGTTATAAATGGTGCTTAATTTAGTGTCACTTCATTGTGAATTAAGTTTTATTTTCGCTGACAACAGACTCTTCATCATCAGATCCGAGTATCTATCTTCTCGATTGACACAACTATATGTACGATGATCGACGGTCTGATGGGTATAGAGGGATTGACTGTAGCACACAAGAACCATCACTGCATCACGCCTATATATAGTATAGGTCCATTTTTTTTGCCAATAAATGAGAAAGATTGCATGCTTAGAACGAATCACAATTATAATGTTACAATCACATTCTTTACAGGCATACAATCTGCCTAATATTCTACATGTTTAGTAATTGGATTGGGTGAATATATATTCTCCCTTTGTAATCGCCTTGCGTGATTATATATGATTCAATTTCTATTTTCTTCGTGAGCTGTCTGTCCTCCGTACATAGAAAGGGGAATGACATGTGCTCTTACATGCAACCGATGATTTTTCTACAAGGATCAAAGACCAAATATCCCCACAAGAAAAGAAATTAAAGGCCAAATATGTAAGAGTTTCTTGGTATTGCTAGCCGGCTGTTACCGACTAGCGGGAAAAAAAATATCAAATACTGGAAGCGACAAGGTAAAGTCAAAGTGGTTCCTAAAGGGCATGGAAGATACATGCTATTTTCATATATAGATATATATAGTCAATATAAATGACGTATATGGCTTGTCATCGGAAGCTGAATTCTGTTTTTTTTTCTAGCAAAAGAGAGGCTACCCTCTCAGATTTTCATCATGGAAAGCCAAAAAGAAAAGGAAAGCGCTTCGCTTCTACACGCTGGCAGCCGGTCGCTATCCCTTGCTTTCCTCCATTCACGCGGAGACAGCTGGTGCGTGTGTATCTCTTTTTTTTTCCTTTTCTCTTCTTCTTCTTAGTCCCGCATGTCAGATCCCATCCCATCCCACGCAGCACGAGCTCGCCGCGCGCCCCCCTGCTGCTTTCATGGGCGCTCGCCCAATCTTATCCTCACCGTGACCGGCAAGCCGGTGGCAGCCGCTCGCGTTGATGCAACCACATCCACATCATCGGCGTTGGGCGTTTGCGCGCTACAACCATGGCGGGGAAAGTGCTCCAGGCGACGTCGTGCACAGCTACAACTATGATGTTGCGGTGCTACAAGCGGCAACTGGCCGAAACGGGATATGGGGCATGCTATAACTGCGAGGGAAAAATGCTACATCGCGGAGACCACGTGCTGGGACCGGCTGCTAGAGCTGCACCCAACGACATAAATTGCTACATCCGGTGTTGATTTTTGTTGGAACTAGACGAACGTAGTCTACGAGCGCTGGCATGGCGGAGCTGTAACCACGACCGGAAAATGCTACAACCATTGTACCAATTTGCTACATTCGACATTCTTTTTTGCTAGAACAAATCAAGCGTCTGCACGACGGAGTTGCATCCATGACTAAAAATGTTACAACTAGCAAGTGTTTTTGCTGTAACCAACACGAGCATTGGACGGCCAGACGACGCCAGCGGAATTGCTACCAAGGGGCCATCTCTGCCGGAGCTGCCGCGACCGCCACCAACGGAGCTACAACCATCGCCGCGCGGAACTGCAACTGTGGGGTGCAGCTGTCGCATGGGTGGAGCCGGTGGTGAGGATAGCGGCGAGGGCCTTGACCAGCGATGAGGACGTCCGATGAGGGCCACGATCGGCAATGATGACGGCCGGCGAGGGCTGCGACTAGCGAGGGTGATGTCTATAGACCACGTGCCCGGCGAGATCAACAAGATGCGGGAGAGGGGATCCTTCGTTCGGACGGAGGAAGAAGATGCAGTGCATCGGACTGCAACAATTCACGGAATCGTACAACTACTGGCCGGCCGGTCCAAATTTGAGACGGCGCATCAGTAGTACTGCCCAAAAGAAAACCATCAGCGACCACATCCTTTTTTACAAACTGGGAGCGAAGAGGCTCCCAAACCAGCCACCTGCGCAAACTTCAGCACACAAATATCATGTCATGCGCAGTAGATATACATGACCGCTGATTGGGTGGTCTACACATAGAATCTGGCTTGCGGCTGAAACTGATTTTTTTTACTTCAATACATGGTTATTTAGAGCAGTAAATTGTTTATTCAGACAAATGTATTCACCAAGGAGATCGTTCGGTGGTCTATGGACCTCGATTTTTTTAAATTATGTTTGAGATGTTTTATACTTCCGCTCAATCTTTATAATCGATCCGATCTTTATAAAAAAAAAGCCATTGTGTTCTTCTTGCTTGGTGTACATGCGCACGTGTGTATGATTTTGTGTGATCCGGGGAGAGAAAGAAAAAGGAGGAGCTGAGAGCGTAAAATCCACCTCCAACATTTTTTTTTTGAGAAACGCTCCAACATTTTTCTGAACATCGTGTTGTCCTGCATGACGCGTCCGCGTTTCTACATCAGTTAGAGTTGTTTGGATACAAGGATTTTACTAAACCAGTTTGGTCTACACACGTTTTCGGTTACAACAAACTAAAACTCTGTTTGGTTGACGTAAGGGCATGTATAATGGTTCTATATTAAGAGTGCCACGTAGGATAAATGATGAGGTGGAGGAGAGAGAAACCATAAGAGAAGACTTGTCTTATCTTATTTAAGAGAAGACAAGAGATGATCTCTTAGGGCATGTACAATGGTTGATAAGATAGTCTTATCTTAAGTTTTGCATGTAAACTAGAGATGATAAAAAAACATATCTATAATGGGCCATCTCTTAGCCTTATCTTCAATAATTAGTTGTTTCTAAAGACATGGTGAGACAAATTGTACTAAGAGATCATCTCTTGTCTTTTCTTAAATAAGAGAAGACAAGCCTTTTCTTATGATTTCTCTCTCCTCCACCTCATCATTTATCCTACGTGGCACTCTTAAGATAAAACCATTGTACATGCCGTTAGCACAGTTTGTCTTAGCATGTTTTTAGGAACAACTAATTATTGAAGATAAGGCTAAAAGATGACCCATTGTAAACATATTTTGTTGTCATCTCTAATTTACATGCAAAAATTAAGATAAGACTATCTTATCAACCATTGTACATGCCCTAACAAATTCATAAATAAGTAAAACTGAAAAAACAAGTTTATGGAAAAACGATAATTAGACGCTTTTCTATAAACCAATTTATCATCCGCATCCCACAACCTGCATATAGCGCAGCCGCCATGCACGTTGCCATCGTCGTCGCAGCAACTTATCCCGCCTTGCCCCTAGCCATCGCCGGCGACCACTCCTCCCGCGCGGCTGCCGTCACCGTCGACGACTGGTCCTTCTCCAGCGACAACTAATCTCGCGTTCCTTGACGTGGCCGTCGCCATCGTCAGACTGGTCGTTACCCGGTGAGCACTCATCCCGGGTTGCCGGCGGCTGTCGCCGTCACAGTCGACCACTGGTTCTTCCCGAGCACGCACTCCTCCCGCGTCTTCCTCGCTGATGGCACTCTCTTACCAATCTGATCTTGAGTTTTTGTGCGGCCACAACAAATTCCTTGTACGCTAGTTCTTGTTCTTCGATGATTGGTCATTCTCATTACTTTCACACAAGTGCATTCTTTTAGCAAACGATTCACGTTCGCGAGCATGCATCCAGATTGGTTTTAGTACTTGAATCTCGAGGCCACCACGTTGCATCTCCATCAGTTATCATCTTCACCGCCGCACAAGGAACCATCCTGGCGATGATGTAGCCCAAACCGGCCAGCTGCATCGCTAATCTTATCTTCGGCCGCGAGCAAATGATCGTCTCTTATGCAGATGCGAGAACACGGAGTCGACGGTGCAGCCTCGTGCTTAAACATGTTTTATCATCCAAACAAGGTTTTCTGCATACTTGTTCCTAACCTAATCGTTCGTAAAACTAGTTTTCCAAAAAATCCTACTAAAACGTGTTTTGTTAAAACTAGGCATTAATTTCGTTTATCCAAACAACCACTTAAGGCTTTCGGTCGCCTTAATAACTGAAATAAAACGTGTTCACGCAAGACGAGTTCACGGAGGTTGCTCAAAAAGGAAATAAAACGTGTCCAGGCAGAAGACGGGACACCAACTCACATTATATGCAGCCTCGGTACAGCCTCGGTCTCTCGCACATCAAACCGATCATGGAAGATATAGCGGCGGCCACGCTCCCGGACGACATCATCCTCGACATACTCCTCCGCGTCTCTACCAACTCCGCCGCCCTGTTCCGCTGCGCCGCGGCGAGCAAGCTGTGGCGCGCGTTCATCGCCGACCGCGCCTTCCTCGGACGCTGCTGGACGGTGAACGGTGGACGCCCGTCCTCCCGCCTCGGCTTCTTGATTCAGCAACGACGCGACGATGCGGACATCGACTCCCCGTACCCGCCGCTCTTCGTCCCGCCGTTGGGATCGATGCTCGGCGCCCGCCCCCGCCTCCTCACCGACTTCCTATCATGCGTGCCGGATGGCCTCTTGGACGGTGCCCAGCCGCTTGCCGCGCGTCACGGCCTAGTCGTCGTGGGTCTCTTCAACCGTGTCCGCGACAACTCGGTCCACATGGCCGTGTGTGACCTACGCATCGGCGCCTGCAACGTGCTCCCCCGGCTGCGGCTCATGTGCGATGCTTCCTCCGTCAGTTGCACAATTTTAACCGGTCAAGACAATCCCTCTCCCTCCTTGGAAGCGAAACGTCCATCGTCTCTGGGTCCGGGATACTACTCGGCCGTTTTTAAGCTGCTAACCCTTGTCGTCAGCGGCCACAAGGGCGACCACAGCGAGGAGTGCAACCTCTACACCTTCTCGTCCGCGGAGCTTACCTGGGGTGCACCGACAAAGTGTTTCGACAAGACGTCGGGGATCAGCAGGGGCGGCTTTACGCTGCTACAACAAAAACATGACAACCCCGTGGTGTGTCGTGGCGTGGCGCACTGGCTCGCTTGGTACTTAGGAGCTGGGGCCACACCAAAATATTACTCCTTAGACGTGAGCGCCGAGACCGATCTTGTCTCCTTGACGGAGATCTCGGGCCCTGTGCACAGATATGGCTATAATGGTAACATGCTGCCGATTCTCGGCGTCGCTGCGGATGGGTCTCTCGCCATGTTTCGCCAGCGCAAAGAACTTGACATCTTCGAGATGTGGACACGGGAAAAAGGCAGCGGCAGTGGAGTCTGGCTCTACACTACGGGCATCAAGCTCAATGTGGAGATTCGCCCTTGTGCACGCATGTGGCCTGAAGAGAAGGGCGGAACTTTTCTCATTGTAGACAATTCATGGCGTGTGCGAAGGGTTGATATCAAAAACATGAGAATGGAAGTGGAACAATTCCCCGGTGGCATAGGTTTGGGAGCCATGCCGGTGAATGTAGATTGGCCCATTTTGTTCTTGTCTCTGCTCTGTTAACTTCGACTACATAGATGCAAGTGTCATGAGTAAATTGCAAGTTTATTTAGGTTTTATTACTATCAGTATTTATGATCCAAAGAAATTTGGTTATTATGGCTTTATGAAAATATTGACATCATATATATAGGCTTGTTGCTATATTAATATAGCGAGGCGAAAACCTATTTCGAGGATATATATATATATAGGCTTCAATTTTACCTGAATATGCATTATATTTGGCATGTAATATAACATGTTATATATCTCACTTCATTTTCCGTTTCAAAAAAGTAAAATATCTCACTACATTTGCTTAAAAAAATTGATGGCATGATGAATTCACCTTGTATAATTTCCTACTTCTAATTATACGTGTCCTACTTTTTAAGAGAACCTTCAAAGTGCTTCCGTGATCATCAATACGTGCATGTCACTGGTACTTTTTCCGAAAAATGGTGGATTTTATTAGCTCAAAATGAAGCATCAAGAGAATACAAACATGATGAGCACACACTTAGCCTCTGTACAGCTAGGATGCACACAGCCAACACCAACCCACACAAAAACACGCCAACAAATAGCAAAGTCATATAAGACCAAAGCTATGCATGGGTGAGAAAAAGAAAGAAAGAAAAAAAAAACCAAAGTGGTCAGTTCCGTGATCGGCAAACTATAGAAAAGTCCATATCCGCACCAACCGTCTCAAGACACCATATGAACATCGTGATTCTACAATAGCAACGCCTTCAGGAAGGGAGCAACGCTGAAACGCTGTCGTCACTGGATCCAACAGTCAACGCCGGACTCTAGGTTTTCACCCTGAAGAAATTGTCCGAGCATATCCGAGCAATGCTTTCAACAAGGTAACGATGTATAACCATCGCCATTGTCAGAATTCAATTCTGGGCTTTCACCCCGGAACTCGATACCGGGTACTTAAGAAGCACCACCATCGACGTCACAAATGTGTTGTCGCCACCACTTTTTCACGACCCCGGCAGCTACATGTGATGCGCCGCTGCACAACCATTCCTCTGCGTCAAGCTGACGTCTATAGTCTGCATCTCATCGCCGAAGTGAACAATCATATCTGAAAAGGTAAACTCTCGAAGATCTTTCGATATACACTGCCGCCGTGGAGCCACAAGAGGTCGCTGCGCCATCAGAGTTTGCAGCCACCATCTCTAGGCCGAACAAGATCTGAATCACCGTTACCGTCCGAGATACCGCGCACAGGCGACGGGAGACCGAGCCGCCATCTAGCAAGGTCTGGCCCAAGCGACGCCGGAGGACGCACGCATCGGCTGGACCAAGCACACATCCCAGCGCGTCGACGCGTCGACCGCCGCCATGCCCATCAGATCCAGGTTGCCGCCGCGAGCACAGGCCAGCAAGGAGCCAGCCCGAGGCGCCAACAGCGTGACCCAGCGTTGCCATGCCGGTCAACACGAGGCCAAGGCAGCCGGTGCACAGGACCAAATCCACATCGATCCATGGATGCCGTGCCGGCGGACCCTCACCAACGAGCCGTCGCCGCGAAACAGCATGCCACCGAACAGCCGATGTCGTCGGAGCAGGCACCACAAATAGATCCGGCGAAGGTACCACGGGATTTGAAGAAAACTAAGAACGGGGGCGCTGTCCCGCCGTTGGCGGCACCAGACAGGGGCTTCGCCCCGGTGGCTAACACCGGCGACGGCGAGGAGATGAGGAGGCTGGGGTGGCCGCGGCCGCCGTGAAAGGAGGCGCCGCCCGAGCCGCCCTGTGCGAGCGACGCGGGGGCCTGGCGATAGATGCGTATGGCTGTGTTGTTGTTATCAGTGTTATTATTCAGAGCGGCCAGCATGTCACTTGTACTAGTACACCATTACCACTGATGGGTGCAATAAACCAGCACGCTCTCTCATTGGTATTATAATGTACCAGTGACATGCTCAATGTACAATGAGGAGCCACCCGTGCATGACGCTAGGCATAGTCACCCCCGCCTTGCCACCCGAGGCCGTCACATCGGCTTCCAGCCCCTCGCATGGAAGCGGAGCAGCGAGATCTTCGAGACCACTATCCTTGGCAGCCTCGCGGGCCTTGTTGTTCTCCTCCCACAAGGGACAGAACCAGGAATTGACCCCCCCTAGTAGAAAAGGGGACAAAAGTTCAGGCCGGATCAGCCCATTAGTTCCGATTCAGTTCAGAACCGGGACCGATGGAGACATTGGACCCAGTTCGTGAGCCCAGGGGGGCGGCCGGGCCACGTGGGCCATTGGTTCCGGTTCGTCTGGACATTTTGGTGTCGATTGGTGGGACAAACCGAGACCAATGGGCCTCGCTTCTGGTCCACCACCATTGGTCCCGGTTGGTGGCTTGAAACGGGACCAAAGGCTGCGCTTTAGTCCTGGCTTTAGTCCCGGTTCATGCCACCAACCAGGATCAATGAGGTGCCTATATATACCCCCTCGTGTAAGAGCAGAGCACACTGCTCTGTTTTTTCTGGCCGCCGAGGGGAGAGGGCTTGGTGGTGCTGTAACTCACCTCCTATGCACACAAGGTGTTCGATGGAATGCCCGAGCCACACTACTTAAGCTTTCTCCTCTCCAAGCTCGACCTCCAAACTCCAATTTCCTCAATATTTGTCTAGGTTTAGCGGTCCGTCATGCCCCGTCCCCATCTTCACCGCCGTCGATCACCCGCGCCGATCTCATCGCCGGCACCACCGTGGTGAGCCTCTTGTTCTTATCTTCTTTCTGAAAGTAAAAATATTCTTACTTGTATGTTTAGATAGATACTTGTATTATTTTATTAATTTTATTATTGCATCTTATATAGTGCGATGATTTTGGTATCCGCCCCCGTCGGCCCTCGTCCTGATTCGGATGTGGTATATATTATCTTTATAACTATTGGTTCATTTATTGTTTATGAAAATTATGCCGACCAACGTGACATAGATTTTATTTATCTAGGAGGTATGTGAACCGGAAATTCCAACCGACCCTATTGTCGAGAGGTTAAATTTAGTTGAAGAAGAAAACAATTTCTTGAAGGAAAAAATAAAAAAATTGAGGAGGAGAAGATGATATTGGAGTTGCATGTTGCGGATGTCGTCGATGATCACAAGATCAAGATGGATGCAATGCGCTTGAAGATTAGAAAGATTAGAAAATATGCCATTCATACCGATGCTTGGTATCATTATGCCGTTGGATCAATTGTTTCCTTGGTTGCGATTATGATCGCATTTGTTTTCGCATTGAAATGTTTTACATAGTTTCAATGTATGGTTTAATTAATTAGATGCTCTGGAGAGCTATATGTTGTTAGATGAGAACTATGTATGTACTTTGGTTTTAATGTGATGATAAACTTCTATTAATTTGGTCACTTAATTATCTATTCATAATGTTCTGTAATGGTTTTTGACACACTTAATTATATATAATGCACGCAGATGAACCGACAATGGATGTACAGTGACAAACACACCTCCGAGTACATTAAGGGCGTGCATGAGTTTCTCGAAGCGGCTGAGGCAAACAAGCAAAATGGTTTTATGTGTTGTCCATGCACTAAATGTGGGAATACAATGTCTTACTCTAACCGGAAAATCCTTCACACCCACCTGCTTTACAAGGGTTTCATGCCGCACTATAATGTTTGGACGAGGCACGGAGAAATAGGGGTTATGATGAAAGACGACGAAGAAGAAGAGTACGATGACAACTATGTGCCCCCTGAATACTGTGATGCTGCAACGGGGGGAGCTGGTGAAGATCAAGAGGAACCAGACGATGTGCCCAATGATGCTGCAACGGGTGAAGCTGCTGAAGATCAAGAGGAACCAGACGATGTCCCCGATGATGATGATCTCCGCCGGGTCATTATCGATGCAAGGACGCAATGCGAAAGTCAAAACGAGAAGCTGAAGTTCGAACGCATGTTAGAGGATCACAAAAAAGGGTTGTACCCCAATTGCGAAGATGGCAACACAAAGCTTGGTACCGTACTGGAATTGCTGCAGTGGAAGGCAGAGAATGCTGTGCTTGACAAAGGCTTTGAGAAGCTACTGAAAATATTGAAGAAGAAGCTTCCAAAGGATAACGAATTGCCCGACAGTACATACGCAGCAAAGAAGGTCGTATGCCCTATAGGATTGGAGGTGCAGAAGATACATGCATGCCCTAATGACCGCATCCTCTACCGCGGTGCATTCAAGGATCTGAACGCATGCCCGGTATGCGGTGCATTGCGGTATAAGATCAGACGAGATGACCCTGATGATGTTGACGGCGAGCCCCCAGGAAGAGGGTTCCTGCGAAGGTGATGTGGTATGCTCCTATAATACCATGGTTGAAATGTCTGTTCAGAAACGGAGAGCATGCCAAGTTGATGCGATGGCACAGTGAGGACCGTAAGAAAGACGGGAAGTTGAGAGCACCCGCTGACGGGTCGCAGTGGAGAAAAATCGAGAGAAAGTACTGTGATGAGTTTGGAAAGGATCCAAGAAACGTATGGTTTGCTTTAAGCGCGGATGGCATTAATCCTTTCGGGGAGCAGAGCAGCAATGACAGCACCTGGCCCGTGACTCTATGTATGTATAACCATCCTCCTTGGATGTGCATGAAGCGGAAGTTCATTATGATGCCAGTTCTCATCCAAGGCCCTAAGCAACCCGACAACGACATTGATGTGTACCTAAGGCCATTAGTTGAAGAACTTTTACAGCTGTGGAATGGAAACGGTGTATGTATGTGGGATGAGCACAGACAGGAGGAATTTAACCTAAAGGCGTTGCTGTTCGTGACCATCAACGATTGGCCCGCTCTCAGTAACCTTTCAGGACAGACAAACAAGGGATACCACGCATGCACGCACTGCTTAGATGACGTTGAAAGTATATACCTGGATAAATGCAGAAAGAATGTGTACCTGGGCCATTGTCGATTTCTTCCGACCAACCATCAATGTCGAAAGAAAGGCAAGCATTTCAAAGGCGAGGCAAATCGCCGAAAGAAGCCCGCCATGCGTACCGGTGATCACGTACTTGCTATGGTCAATGATTTACACGTAATCTTTGGAAAGGGTCCCGGCGCACTAGCTGTTCCGAATGACGCTGAGGGACACGCACCCATGTGGAAGAATAAATCTATTTTGGGACCTACCCTACTGGAAAGACCTAGAGGTCCGCTTTTCAATCAACGTGATGCACGTGACGAAGAATCTTTGCGTGAACCTGCTAGGCTTCTTGGGCGTGTATGGAAAGACAAAAGATACACCTGAGGCACGGGAGGACCTGCAACGTTTGCACGAAAAAGACGACATGCCTCTGAAGCAGTATGAAGGTCCTGCCAGCTACGCTCTTACGAAAGAAGAGAAAGAAATCATCTTTGAATGCCTGCTCAGTATGAAGGTCCCGGCTGGCTTCTCGTCGAATATAAAGGGAATAATAAATATGCCAGAGAAAAAGTTCCAGAACCTAAAGTCTCATGACTTCCACGTGATTATGACGCAACTGCTTCCGGTTGCATTGAGGGGGCTTCTACCGGAAAACGCCCGATTAGCCATTGTGAAGCTATGTGCATTCCTCAATGCAATCTCTCAGAAGGTGATCGATCCAGAAATCGTACCAAGGCTAAGGAGTGATGTGGCGCAATGTCTTGTCAGTTTCTAGCTGGTGTTCCAACCATCCTTCTTCAATATCATGACGCACGTCCTAGTTCATCTAGTCGACGAGATTGTCATTCTGGGGCCCGTATTTCTACACAATATGTTCCCCTTTGAGAGGTTCATGGGAGTTCTAAAGAAATATGTCCGTAACCGCCTCTAGGCCAGAAGGAAGCATCTCCACGGGCCATCAAACAGAGGATGTCATCAGGTTTTGTGTTGACTTTATTCCTGGCCTTAAGAAAATAGGTCTCCCTAAATCGCGGTATGAGGGGAGACTGGCTGGAAAAGGCACGCTTGGAAGAGACTCAATAATATGCAGGGACGGATATTCTTGGTCCCAAGCACACTACACAGTTCTATAGAACTCTAACTTGGTGAACCCGTATGTCGATGAACACAAGAACAGTCTGCGCTCCAAACACCCGGAGAAGTGCGACGACTGGATTACATGTGAACACATCAGGACTTTCAGCAGTTGGTTGGAAACACGTCTCAGAGGTGACAACACTGTTTGTGATGAGCTGTACTTGTTGTCCAGGGGACCATCTTTGACTGTATTGATTTACAAAGGATACGAGATAAATGGGAATACATTTTACACGATTGACCAAGATCAAAAGAGCACCAACCAAAACAGCGGTGTCCGCTTTGATGCAACAACCGAGAGGGGAAAGGACACATATTATGGTTACATAGTGGACATATGGGAACTTGACTACGGACATGATTTTAAGCTCCCTTTGTTTAAGTGCAAATGGGACAATCTGTCAGGAGGCGGGGTACAGGTAGACCCACAGTACGGAATGTCAACAGTGGATCTGAAAAATCTTGGGTACACTGACGAACCGTTTGTCCTAGCCAATGATGCAGCACAGGTTATCTATGTGAAGGACATGTCTACCAGACCGAGAAAAAGAAAAGATAAGGAAGCGAATACATCATACGATGAGCCAAAGCGCCACATAGTTCTTTCAGGAAAAATGGACATCGTGGGAGTGGAGGGCAAGACCGACATGTCTAAAGATGATGAAAAGTTTCATGAAATTCCTTCCTTCAAAGTCAAGGCTGACCCAAGCATCCTGATAAACGATGAAGATTATCCATGGTTACGGACACAAGCGAAGAAAAAGTGGTTACTTTCTCCCGCAAGGAAATATGCCCTAGAGGCAATAATAAAGTTATTATTTATTTCCTTATATCATGATAAATGTTTATTATTCATGCTAGAATTGTATTAACCGGAAACATAATACATGTGTGAATACATAGACAAACAAAGTGTCACTAGTATGCCTCTACTTGACTAGCTCGTTAATCAAAGATGGTTATGTTTCCTAACCATGAACAATGAGTTGTTATTTGATTAACGGGATCACATCATTAAGAGAATGATCTGATTGACATGACCCATTCCATTAGCTTAGCACCCGATCGTTTAGTATGTTGCTATTGCTTTCTTCATGACTTATACATGTTCCTGTAACTATGAGATTATGCAACTCCCGTTTACCGGAGGAACACTTTGGGTACTACCAAACGTCACAACGTAACTGGGTGATTATAAAGGAGTACTACAGGTGTCTCCAAAGGTACATGTTGGGTTGGCGTATTTCGAGATTAGGTTTTGTCACTCCGATTGTCGGAGAGGTATCTCTGGGCCCTCTCGGTAATGCACATCACATAAGCCTTGCAAGCATTGCAACTAATGAGTTAGTTGCGAGATGATGTATTACGGAACGAGTAAAGAGACTTGCCGGTAACGAGATTGAACTAGGTACTGGATACCGACGATCGAATCTCGGGCAAGTAACATACCGATGACAAAGGGAACAACGTATGTTGTTATGCGGTCTGACCGATAAAGATCTTCGTAGAATATGTAGGAGCCAATATGGGCATCCAGGTCCCGCTATTGGTTATTGACCGGAGACATGTCTCGGTCATGTCTACATTGTTCTCGAACCCGTAGGGTCCGCACGCTTAAGGTTACGATGACAGTTATATTATGAGTTTATGCATTTTGATGTACCGAAGGTTGTTCGGAGTCTCGGATGTGATCACGGACATGACGAGGAGTCTCGAAATGGTCGAGACGTGAAGATTGATATATTGAAGCCTATATTTGGATATCGGAAGTTTTCCGGTGAAATCGGGATTTTACCGGAGTACCGGAAGGTTACCGGGAACCCCCCAGGGAGCTAAATGGGCCATGATGGGCCTTAGTGGAAAAGAGAAGAGGCAGCCCTAAGGGCAGCGCGCCTCCCCCTTCCCCTAGTCCTATTAGGACTAGGAGAGGTGGCCGCCCCCCTCTCTCTCTTTCGCCCTCCGCGAATCCTATTCCAACTAGGATTGGGGTGGGGGGAATCCTACTCCCAGAGGGAGTAGGACTCCTCCTGGCGCGCCACACCTTGGCCGGCCAGCCTCCCCCCTCTAGTCCTTTATATACTGAGGCAGAGGCACCCTAGAACATACAAGTTGATCCACGTGATCTATTCCTTAGCCGTGTGCGGTGCCCCCAGCCACCATAGTCCTCGATAATACTGTAGCGGAGTTTAGGCGAAGCCCTGCTGCTGTAGTACATCAAGAACGTCACCACGCCGTCGTGCTGACGGAACTCTTCCCCGACACTTTGCTGGATCAGAGTCCGGGGATCGTCATCGAGCTGAACGTGTGCTCGAACTCGGAGGTGCCGTAGTTTCGGTGCTTGATCGGTTGGATCGCGAAGACGTACGACTACTTCCTCTACGTTGTGTCAACGCTTCCGCAGTCGGTCTGCGTGGGTACGTAGACAACACTCTCCCCTCTCGTTGCTATGCATCACCATGATCTTGCGTGTGCGTAGGAATTTTTTTGAAATTACTACGAAACCCAACAGTGGCATCCGAGCCTAGGTTAATTTATGTTGATGTTATATGCACGAATAGAACACAAGTGAGTTGTGGGCGATATAAGTCATACTGCCTACCAGCATGTCATACTTTGGTTCGGCGGCATTGTTGGACGAGACGACCTGGACCAACATTACGCGTACGCTTACGGCGAGACCGGTTCCCCCGACGTGCTTTGCACATAGGTGGCTTGCGAGCGACTGTCTCTCCAATTTTAGTTGAACCAAGTATGGCTACGCCCGGTCCTTGCGAAGGGTAAAACGGAGTCTATTTGACAAACTATCGTTGTAGTTTTGATGCGTAGGTGAGATTGGTTCTTGCTTAAGCCCGTAGCAGCCACGTAAAACTTGCAACAACAAAGTAGAGGACGCTAACTTGTTTTTGCAGGGCATGTTGTGATGTGATATGGTCAAGACATGATGCTGAAATTTTATTGTATGAGATGATCATGTTTTGTAACCGAGTTATCGGCAACTGGCAGGAGCCTATGGTTGTTCGCTTTTATTGTATGCAATGCAATCGCTCTGTAATGCTTTACTTTATCACTAAGCGGTAGCGATAGTCGTGGAGCATAAGATTGGCGGAGACGACAACGATGCTACGAATGGAGATCAGAGGTGTCGCGCCGGTGACGTGGTGGTCATGAAGGTGCTTCGGAGATGGAGATCACAAGCACAAGATGATGATGACCATATCATATCACTTATATTGATTGCATGTGATGTTTATCCTTTTATGCATCTTATCTTGCTTTGATTGACGGTAGCATTATAAGATGATCCTCACTAAATTATCAAGAAGTGTTCTCCCTGAGTATGCACCGTTGCGAAAGTTCTTCGTGCTGAGACACCACGTGATGATCGGGTGTGATAGGTTCTACGTTCAAATACAACGGGTGCAAAACAGTTGCACACGCGGAATACTCAGGTTATACTTGACGAGCCAAGCATATACAGATATGGCCTCGGAACACGGAGACCGAAAGGTCGAGCGTGAATCATATAGTAGATATGATCAACATAACGATGTTCACCATTGAAACTACTCCATCTCACGTGATGATCGGTTATGGTTTAGTTGATTTGGATCACGTGATCACTTAGAGGATTAGAGGGATGTCTTATCTAAAGTGGGAGTTCTTTAATTAATTGATTAACTTGAACTTAAATTTATCATGAAACTTAGTACCTGATTAGTATCTTTCTGTATGTTTGATTGTAGATAGATGGCTCCGTGCTGTTGTTTCCGTTGAATTTTAATGCGTTCCTTGAGAAAGCAAAGTTGAAAGATGATGGTAGCAATTACACGGACTGGGTCCGTAACTTGAGGATTATCCTCATTGCTGCACAGAAGAATTACGTCCTGGAAGCACCGCTGGGTGCCAGGCCTGCTGCTGGAGCAACGCCAGATGTTATGAACGTCTGGCAGAAGCAAAGCTGATGACTACTCATAGTTCAGTGTGCCATGCTTTACGGCTTAGAATCGGGACTTCAACGACGTTTTGAACGTCATGGAGCATATGAGATGTTCCAGGAATTGAAAGTTAATATTTCAAGCAAATGCCCGGATTGAGAGATATGAAGTCTCCAATAAGTTCTAGGGACATTTACATCTATGCCCTTACCTCGAACCCACTACTCAGTTTTGCCCCTAATTTTTAGGTATGCTCAGTTTTGCCCCTCCGCCGTTAGTTTCACTTATAGAAATGCCCTTCTCTGCCGTTACCGTTCGGTCAAAGGTCTTTGACCATCCTAAAAAAATAGCAAAAAAAATCAAAAAATATGAAATTTGGTGGGATCGAAGATAGTCATGTCTGCAAGGCGCGTGCACATTTTCATGCCGTTCGGACACTCCGGGAGCTCGTGTCAAAGGAAAACATAAATTTTGTACGCATGCGAGCAGTAAATTCAAAAAAAATAGAAAAAAAATCAAAAAAAATATGAAATTTCGTGGGACTCAAGATATTCAGGTGCGCAAGATGTGTGCACGTTTTTGTTGTGTTTGGACATTGTAGGAGCTCGTGGAGAAAAAAAACAAATTTTAGCTCAAAAAAACTTTGAAAAAATGCACTATTTTGTTTTTTTTTCTCTAGAGCGCCCCGTACGTCATTTGATCACCAAAACTTGCAAGCACTTTGTGCACTCAAGCCTCTTTGACGCCAAATAAATTCAAATTTTTTTGAACTTTTTTGCTATTTTTTTCGAATTTACTGTTCATAGGCATAAATTATTTTTGTTTTCCTTTGCCACGAGCTCCCGGAGTGTCCAACCAACACAAAAATGTGCAGACTATCTTCGATCCCACCAAATTTCATATTTTTTGATTTTTTTTGCTATTTTTTTCTGGATGGTCAAAGTACTTTGACCGGACGGTAACGGCGCAAAAGGGCATTTCTATAAGTGACACTAACGGCGGAGGGGCAAAACTGAGCATACCTGAAAATTAGGGGCAAAACTGAGTAGTGGGTTCGAGTTAGGGGCAGAACTAGAATTGGCCCTAAGTTCTATAGCTACAAGATGGAAGAGAATAGTTCTGTCAGTGAGCATATACTCAAAATGTCTGGGTATAATAATCACTTGATTCAATTGGGAGTTAATCTTCCAGATGATTGCGTCATTGACAGAATTCTTCAATCACTGCCACCAAGCTACAAGAGCTTCGTGATGAACTATAATATGCAAGGGATGAACAAGACTATTTTCGAGTTCTTCGCAATGCTGAAAGCTGCGGAGGTAGAAATCAAGAAGAAGCATCAAGTGTTGATGGTCAACAAGACCACCAGTTTCAAGAAAAAGGGCAAAGGGAAGAAGAAGGGGAACTTCAAAAGGAACGGCAAGCAAGTTGCTACTCAAGAGAAGAAACCCAAACCTGGACCTAAGCCTGAAACTGAGTGCTTCTATTGCAAGCAGACTGGTCACTGGAAGCGGAACTGCCCCAAGTATTTGGCGGATAAGAAGGATGGCAAGGTGAACAAAGGTATATGTGATATACATGTTATTGATGTGTACCTTACTAATGCTCACAGTAGCACCTGGGTATTTGATACTGGTTCTGTTGCTAATATTTGCAACACGAAACAGGGACTACGGATTAAGCGAAGATTGGTTAAGGACGAGGTGATGATGCGCGTGGGAAACGGTTCCAAAGTCGATGTGACCGCAGTCGGCACGCTACCTCTACATCTACCTTCGGGATTAGTATTAGACCTAAATAATTGTTATTTGGTGCCAACGTTAAGCATGAACATTATATCTGGATCTTGTTTGATGCGAGACGGTTATTCATTTAAATCAGAGAATAGTTGTTCTATTTATATGAGTAATATCTTTTATGGTCATGCACCCTTGAAGAGTGGTCTATTCTTGTTGAATCTCGATAGTAGTAACACACATATTCATAATGTTGAAGCCAAAAGATGCAGAGTTGATAATGAGAGTGCAGCTTATTTGTGGCACTGCCGTTTAGGTCATATCGGTGTAAAGCGCATGAAGAAACTCCATTCTGATGGACTTTTGGAACCACTTGATTATGAATCACTTGGTACTTGCGAACCGTGCCTCATGGGCAAGATGACTAAAACACCGTTCTCCGGAACTATGGAGAGAGCAACAGATTTGTTGGAGATCATACATACAGATGTATGTGGTCCGATGAATATTGAGGCTCATGGCGGATATCGTTATTTTCTCACCTTCACAGATGATTTAAGCAGATATGGATATATCTACTTAATGAAACATAAGTCTGAAACATTTGAAAAGTTCAAGGAATTTCAGAGTGAAGTTGAAAATCATCGTAACAAGAAAATAAAGTTTCTACGATCTGATCGTGGAGGAGAATATTTGAGTTACGAGTTTGGTGTACATTTGAAAAATTGTGGAATAGTTTCGCAACTCACGCCACCCGGAACACCTCAGCGTAATGGTGTGTCCGAACGTCGTAATCGTACTTTACTGGATATGGTGCGATCTATGATGTCTCTTACTGATTTACCGCTATTGTTTTGGGGATACGCTCTAGAGACGGCCGCATTCACGTTAAATAGGGCACCATCAAAATCCGTTGAGACGACGCCTTATGAACTGTGGTTTGGCAAGAAACCAAAGTTGCCGTTTCTGAAAGTTTGGGGCTGCGATGCTTATGTGAAAAAGCTTCAACCTGATAAGCTCGAACCCAAATCGGAGAAATGTGTCTTCATAGGATATCCAAAGGAAACTATTGGATACACCTTCTATCACAGATCCGAAGGCAAGACTTTTGTTGCTAAATTCGGAAACTTTCTAGAGAAGGAGTTTCTCTCGAAAGAAGTGAGTGGGAGGAAAGTAGAACTTGACGAGGTAACTGTACCTGCTCCCTTATTGGAAAGTAGTACATCACAGAAAACTATTTCAGTGACACCTACACCAGTTAGTGAGGAAGCTAATGATAATGATCATGAAACTTCAGATCAAGATACTACTGAACCTCGTAGATCAACCAGAGTGAGATCTGCGCCAGAGTGGTACGGTAATCCTGTTCTGGAAGTCATGCTACTAGATCATGATGAACCTACGAACTATGATGAAGCGATGGTAAGCCCAGATTCCGAAAAATGGCTTGAAGCCATGAAATCTGAGATGGGATCCATGTATGAGAACAAAGTATGGACTTTGGTTGACTTGCCCGATGATCGGCAAGCAATTGAGAATAAATGGATCTTCAAGAAGAAGACTGACGCTGATGGTAATGTTACTGTCTACAAAGCTCGACTTGTCGCAAAAGGTTTTCGACAAGTTCAAGGGATTGACTACGATGAGACCTTCTCACCCAGTAGATGCTTAAGTCTGTCCGAATCATGTTAGCAATTGCCGCATTTTATGATTATGAAATTTGGCAAATGGATGTCAAAACTGCATTCCTGAATGGATTTCTGGAAGAAGAGTTGTATATGATGCAGCCAGAAGGTTTTGTCGATCCAAAGGGAGCTAACAAAGTGTGCAAGCTCCAGCGATCCATTTATGGACTGGTGCAAGCCTCTCGGAGTTGGAATAAACGCTTTGATAGTGTGATCAAAGCATTTGGTTTTATACAGACTTTCGGAGAAGCCTGTATTTACAAGAAAGTGAGTGGGAGCTCTGTAGCATTTCTGATATTATATGTGGATGACATATTACTAATTGGAAATGATATAGAATTTCTGGATAGCATAAAGGGATACTTGAATAAGAGTTTTTCAATGAAAGACCTCGGTGAAGCTGCTTACATATTAGGCATAAAGATCTATAGAGATAGATCAAACGCTTAATTGGACTTTCACAAACAACATACCTTGACAAAATTTTGAAGAAGTTCAAAATGGATCAAGCAAAGAAAGGATTCTTGCCTGTGTTACAAGGTGTGAAATTGAGTAAGACTCAATGCCCGACCACTGCAGAAGATAGAGAGAAAATGAAAGATGTTCCCTATGCTTCAGCCATAGGCTCTATCATGTATGCAATGTTGTGTACCAGACCTGATGTGTGCCTTGCTATAAGTCTAGCAGGGAGGTACCAAAGTAATCCAGGAGTGGATCACTGGACAGCGGTCAAGAACATCCTGAAATACCTGAAAAGGACTAAGGATATGTTTCTCATTTATGGAGGTGACAAAGAGCTCAACGTAAACGGTTACGTTGATGCAAGCTTTGACACTGATCCGGACGATTCTAAATTCGCAAACCGGATACGTGTTTACATTAAATGGTGGATCTGTCAGTTGGTGCAGTTCTAAACAAAGCGTCGTAGCGGGATCTACATGTGAAGCAGAGTACATAGCTACTTCGGAAGAAGCAAACGAAGGAGTCTGGATGAAGGAGTTCATATCCGATCTAGGTGTCATACCTAGTGCATCGGGTCCAATGAAAATCTTTTGTGACAATACTGGTGCAATTGCCTTGGCAAAGGAATCCAGATTTCACAAACGAACCAAGCACATCAAGAGACGCTTCAATTCCATCCGGGATCTAGTCCAGGTGGGAGACATAGAGATTTGCAAGATACATACGGATCTGAATGTTGCAGACCCGTTGACTAAGCCTCTACCACGAGCAAAACATGATCAGCACCAAGGCTCCATGGGTGTTAGAATCATTACGGTGTAATCTAGATTATTGACTCTAGTGCAAGTGGGAGACTGAAGGAAATATGCCCTAAGGCAATAATAAAGTTATTATTTATTTCCTTATAATCATGATAAAAGGTTTATTATTCATGCTAGAATTGTATTAACCGGAAACATAATACATGTGTGAATACATAGACAAACAAAGTGTCACTAGTATGCCTCTACTTGACTAGCTCGTTAATCAAAGATGGTTATGTTTCCTAACCATGAACAATGAGTTGTTATTTGATTAACGGGATCACATCATTAAGAGAATGATCTGATTGACATGACCCATTCCATTAGCTTAGCACCCGATCGTTTAGTATGTTGCTATTGCTTTCTTCATGACTTATACATGTTCCTGTAACTATGAGATTATGCAACTCCCGTTTACCGGAGGAACACTTTGGGTACTACCAAACGTCACA
Source organism: Triticum urartu (assembly GCF_003073215.2). Taxonomy (NCBI): domain Eukaryota; kingdom Viridiplantae; phylum Streptophyta; class Magnoliopsida; order Poales; family Poaceae; genus Triticum; species Triticum urartu. The sequence continues at coordinate 706,771,203 of NC_053028.1, forward strand.
ACGTAACTGGGTGATTATAAAGGAGTACTACAGGTGTCTCCAAAGGTACATGTTGGGTTGGCGTATTTTGAGATTAGGATTTGTCACTCCGATTGTCGGAGAGGTATCTCTGGGCCCTCTCGGTAATGCACATCACATAAGCCTTGCAAGCATTGCAACTAATGAGTTAGTTGCGAGATGATGTATTACGAAACGAGTAAAGAGACTTGCCGGTAACGAGATTGAACTAGGTATTGAGATACCGACGATCGAATCTCGGGCAAGTAACATACCGATGACAAAGGGAACAACGTATGTTGTTATGCGGTCTGACCGATAAAGATCTTCGTAGAATATGTAGGAGCCAATATGGGCATCCAGGTCCCGCTATTGGTTATTGACCGGAGACGTGTCTCGGTCATGTCTACATTGTTCTCGAACCCGGAGGGTCCGCACGCTTAAGGTTACGATGACAGTTATATTATGAGTTTATGCATTTTGATGTACCGAAGGTTGTTCGGAGTCCCGGATGTGATCACGGACATGACGAGGAGTCTCGAAATGGTCGAGACATAAGATTGATATATTGGAAGCCTATGTTTGGATATCGGAAGTGTTCCGGGTGAAATCGGGATTTTACCGGAGTACCGGGAAGGTTACCGGAACCCCCCGGGAGCTAAATGGGCCATGATGGGCCTTAGTGGAAAAGAGAAGAGGCAGCCCTACATGGGCTGCGCGCCTCCCCCTTCCCCTAGTCCTATTAGGACTAGGAGAGGTGGCCGGCCCCCTCTCTCTTTTCCCCCTCCGCGAATCCTATTCCAACTAGGATTGGGGGGGAATCCTACTCCCAGAGGGAGTAGGACTCTCCTGGCGCACCCCTTGGCCGGCCAGCCTCCCCCCTTTGGTCCTTTATATACTGAGGCAGAGGCACCCTAGAACATACAAAGTTGATCCACGTGATCTATTCCTTAGCCGTGTGCGGGTGCCCCCAGCCACCATAGTCCTCGATAATACTGTAGCGGAGTTTAGGCGAAGCCCTGCTGCTGTAGTACATCAAGATCGTCACCACGCCGTCGTGCTGACGGAACTCTTCCCCGACACTTTGCTGGATCGGAGTCCGGGGATCGTCATCGAGCTGAACGTGTGCTCGAACTCGGAGGTGCCGTAGTTTCGGTGCTTGATCGGTTGGATCGTGAAGACGTACGACTACTTCCTCTACATTGTGTCAACGCTTCCGCAGTCGGTCTGCGTGGGTACGTAGACAACACTCTCCCCTCTCGTTGCTATGCATCACCATGATCTTGCGGGTGCGTAGGAAATTTTTTGAAATTACTACGAAACCCAACAGCAATAAGCAAATGATACAAGCATAAAAAAAGTGAAGACTTTCCCCCGCAACAATTATGATGATACCATGCCAACTTTGTAACAGACGAGTATAATACCATTGTCCGTTTTATACATGCACATGCTATGTGGGTGAAATTATGATACCATGCCAACTTTCAACTTTTTCAGAGTTCATTGGTCCCGGTTCGTCTGGAACTTTTGGTCCCGGTTCCACGCACGAACCGGGACCAATGCGCCTCGCTCCTGGCCCATGACCATTAGTCCCGGTTTGTGCCACAAACCGGGACTAAAGGGTTGGTCCTCGTTGCGGTCAGAGTTTAGTCCCACCTCGCCAACCGAAGGACGCTCACACCGGTTTATAAGCCCGTCCCTCTCTGCCTTGTTGAGCTCCTCTCAAAGTGAAAATAGATGCCCATATACAGGGAATTTGACCTAAATTCATAGAAATTTATTATGAATTTAGGTTGAATTTTCTCTATAGGCGCATCTATGTTCATTTTTTAGTAAAGTTAATCACAAACTTGTGATTCACACAAATTTCAAAGAATTCAAATTTTAACTATTCAAATTTGAACACTAATGGCACTAACAGAAAGTTTATAATTTTTCTAAAACTAATGGCACTAACAGAAAGTTTATAATTTTGCTGACCTAAAAGCAAAAAGAATTAAAAAATAAAGCAAAAACCAAAGAAAAAAATAATGCAGAAAACAAAACAAAAGAACTGGAAAAAAAATAAAAATAGCAACAATAAGTATTTTGTTGTAAGTAGAAACTAAATAAAATAAATAAAGCAACAAAGAAAACAAAAAAAAGTGTTTTCAAATTTGAAAACTAATGGCACTAACAGAAAGTTTATAATTTTTCTAAAACTAAAAGCAAAAAGAATTAAAAAATAAAGCAAAAACCAAAAGAAAATAAATAATGCAGAAAACAAAACAAAAAACTGGAAAAAAAAATAAAAAATAGCAACAATAAGTATTTTGTTGTAAGTAGAAAGAAAATAAAATAAATAAAGCAACAAAGAAAACAAAAAAACAAAAAAAGTGTTTTCAAATTTGAAAACTAATGGCACTAATAGAAAGTTATAATTTTTCTAAAACCAAAAGCAAAAAGAATTAACAAATAAAGCAAAAAACAAAAGAAAATAAATAATGCAGAAAAAAACAAAAAACTGGAAAAAAAATAAAAATAGCAACAATAAGTATTTTTTGTACGTAGAAACAAAATAAAATAAATAAAGTAACAAAGAAAACAAAAAAACAAAAAAAGTGCCACCTACAGGGCCCCCACGGCGTGAATACGACTAGAAACCCTACCATGGGCCAGGATTCAGGCCCGCAGGAGGCCCAGTAGGCCCATAGGCAGATAAAGTGACTTTAGGCCCGTAAGCCTGCATTTGAGAGGAGCTCGAAAGTCGTCAGCGCAAGCGCTTATAAACCGAACTCTCGGCTATGCGAGGTGGGACTAAACATCTCTGCACCGCGCCAGTTCCACAAGGCCTTTGGTCCCGGTTGGTGCCACCAACCGGGACTAAAGGGGCATTGGTCCCGGTTCGTGGCACAAACCGGGACCAATACCCCCCTTTAGTCCCGGTTGGTGCCACCAACGGGACCAAAGCCGCCGCTTCCCGCCCTTTGGGCTGCTGAAAAGAGGCCTTTGGTCCCGGTTGGTGGCACCAACCGGGACTAAAGGGCATTGGTCCCGGTTGATGCCACGAACCGGGACCAAAGCCTTCTATATAACCAAACACTTAGGAAATTTCCCCCCACCCGCCATTCTTCTCTCCAAACGCCGCCAGGCTGCTGCGCTGCTCCTCGACGCCGGCCCCCTACCCCGACGTCGCCGTCGCCGCCCGCTCGCCGTCGCCCGTGCCCTCGCCGACGCCGTCGCCGCTCGCCGCCCTGCCCCGACGCGCGTCGCGCGCCCCGGCCCGCCCCCGTCGTCGCCCTGCCCCGCCCCCTTCCTCGTCGGCCGTCGCCCCTGCCCCGTCGCCGTCCTCGCTGCCGAACGTGCGCCCCCTGCCCCGTCGCCGTCCTCGCCGCCGAACCCGCGGCCCTGCCCCTCCCTTGGTCCGGCCGGCGCCCCTCCCCTGTTTTTTTCATATATTAAATGCTTTTTTTCTTCAGATTATATATATACATGTGAGTATATGTATTGTGTATATTGCTTCTTTTCAGATTTTTTTTCATATATATGATGATTTTTATTTTGCTTTTTTTATAAAAATGTATATATGTTTGTATGTTCTCCGTGTATATATGTTCATATATGCAAAAGTTAGATTTATATATTTATAAAAGGATTATCTATATATGTTCTCTGATTTAGTACATTTTAGGTTAGTTTCATTTTTAGAATTTTTTTATATATTTAGAGAGGAAAAAGGAAAATAAGAAGAGGAAAAAGGAGAAGAAGAGGAGAGGAAGAAAAGGAAGAGGAGAAGAAGAAATGAATAGAGGAGAAGAAGAAAAAATAGAAAAAAAATTCTATTTTTTCTTCTTCTCCTCTATTCCTTTCTTCTTCTCCTCTTTTTTTTCTTCTTTTTTTTCTTCGATCTTCTCCTCTAGCTATTCCTTTCTTCTTCTCCTCTTTTTATTTCTTCTTCGTTTTCTTATGTTTTATCGGGTCTGTCGTCGTCGATATACCCCTCCCGATAACTTCAACACGAGGGGGGGGGGTTCGATATACCCCTCCCTAATAATATTATTTTCCCATGTACGTATGTCGTGTCGATATAAACTCCTGATAACTTCAACACGTGGGGGGGGTCGATATACCCCCTCCCCGATAATATTATTTTCCCATGTACGTATGTCGTTGTTGTCGATATAAACCCCTCCCGATAACTTCAACACGTGGGGGGGGGGTCGATATACCCCCTCCCGATAACTTCAACACGTGGGGGGGGGGTCGATATACCCCCTCCCCGATAATATTATTTTCCCGTGTACGTATGTCGTCATTGTCGATATAAACCCCTCCCGATAACTTCAACACGTGGGGGTGGGTCGATATGCCCCCTCCCCGATAACATTATTTTCCCGTGTATGTATCTCGTCGTTGTCGATATTACCCCCTCCTTGAAGCGTTCTCGAGGCCACCCCAAATCCTTGAAGCGTTGTCGAGGCCACCCCAAACCCTAGAGAAGCAGCGTCGAGGCCACTAATATGATTCCTTATTGTGATTAGCTAGCTAGTTCTACGTTTGCCACTAATATACCCGAGCAGCCAGCCTCCTCCTTCTCCGCCTCGTCAGCAAGGGCGGAAGAGACCCGCCGCCGTTCCGGCTGCTCCGGCGCGTCGTAGTCCTTCTCCTCCGCCTCGTAAGCAAGGAAAGAAGACAGCCGCAGCCGCTCCGTCTGCTCTGCCGGCATCTAGCAGTACAGCCCGAGGCGGGAGGAAATACAGATTCGGTCCTTCTCTAAAGACTCCAGAGAAGTTACCATACGAGATGACACCGTAGGAGAACGCGAAGATCATGCGAACCGAAGTGACGAACTGGTTTCAAGGGGTGAAAGCAAAGAAACATATACCTCCGGAGGAGAAGGTATATCTGGTGAAAGCGAAGCGCACTCCGGCTGCCCTGAGAAAACCACCAAAGTCTCCGCCGAAAGGCAACTATGAGCGCATTATTGGAAATACATTTGTCGAAGCGGAGCGGTCGGGAAGTACTGTCAGTGATCAAAGGATAAAAGAACGACGAGCTGGGAAACAAATTGCCTAGCTCGGCGAACAAGCGAACCAATCGTGCCCCCGCTCAAGGTGCCTAGCGACATCGTCGCTAACGACCTGAGGATGGTGCCCGGTTATAGCAATCTTGGAGATTACCTGCCCGACGATGTACATTATGATTTCTTGGAGGTGGAGGCGGTACACAGATTCGAGTACGGGAAACCTCTCGTCAATGATGAAAGATCTCTAACAACGATGATGCGAAGATTGCATGATTGGTACATGAAAACCTGCAGAGAGTCTGGGGGGAGGAATACTTTGACGCTGAAAGTTAGAGAGGAGCATGACCTCATTGAAATTGAACTGTTAATTATCCATTTGAGGAGTTCTTCCAGTTTTTCAATCAAAGGGCCCTCGATAAAGCAACGGTCACCTGCTACTGTCTGTAAGTACTACTACTTCTGTCATTAAGTCTCTCTATATAGGTCAGCTCTTTCATTGCATGTATTTATAATTATCCTCACTATATTATGCAGATTGAAGATCGCCGAATTGAAGAAAAGACAAGTCGGTGATATTGGGTTCATTAACACAAATCTCATAGATGCAACTGATGTTAAATTTCATGCCGAAGATACCGAGGCCAACTTGCTACGATCGTTGGTAATAAATGAAAACAAAGATATAATACTCTTTCCTTACAACTTCAAGTGAGTGTTACTGTCTTGTGCATATTCGGTTTCCCTTATATATTAGTCCAGGTTATAGTAATGTAATTGATGAGTTATGCATGCGTGCGCAGTTTCCACTATATTCTCCTAGAGATTAAGCTTGAGCAGGGACTAGTAACCATCTTAGACTCGAGACGAAAAGATCCCCAGGAGAATGCGGACATGACTGAAATCCTCGAGAAGTAAGTTAAATCAATCATTATCCACCATATCAGCAACTTTGTTCATTTTCTGATATCAAGTAATTGTTTTCTTTGTCTGGCAGGGTTTGGAGAAAATTCACCAGAAAAGCTCCGAGACTGCCGAAGAAGCTGCAATTTAGATACCCGAAAGTAAGTACTATAGTAGCATGTTCCGCGCGTCTCCCAGTGATTCAAGCGCTAGTTTCATCAATACCATTTGGCATGCTTGCTTATCAGTTTGATTGACCTCTATTTCTTGTAAAGTGGTTGTGGCAGGATCAAGGGAATGATTTCTGTGGATACTACGTTTGCGAGTCCATCCGCTACACGACCTGTGAACGGGGGTACACTGAAGAACAATATGAAGTGCGTAAGCAATAATATTCACCATTTTATTTTATTAGCATCATTTGTGTTGAGTTTCATTTATATATATATATATATATATATATATATATATATTGACCCCCTTCTTCAAATTAGATCTTTCGAATGCGGGATGAACTCCTACCACCAGATCGTATGCGAGCAATTCAAGAGGAATTGGCGGCATTCTTCCTTGACCACGTGATCGCTGAAGATGAAGAATATCATGTGGAGCTTGACTTCGTATATAATTAGGAGATTATATTATAAGAGATAATTATTGTATATATGTAGCCGGTAGTGTCGGATAGATATACGAGAACTTGTTGTTCGACCAATCTCTCGGAGAAGGAGAGGTGGTTGATATCACTTCTCTCTGTATGCATATATGTTCATGATGATCTTCTGTTTCCTTCGTTTGCTTACTAGCTAGCTAGCGTGTCTAGTCCTCTCTATACGTATATAGTATGTAGCGTCGACCAAGCACGGACATAAAAGAGGACACTTCTCTTTATTAATTAGCTATAGCTATAACACAATATATGAAACACCTAAATTAACCCCCAAAACCCCCAACCCCTCCCCCCCTTAAAAACACAAAAACCACAGCCCCTGAAATGCTGACGCGTGGATGCCTATTGGTCCCGGTTGGTGCCACCAACCGGGACCAAAGACCCTCCTGTCTGGGCTCGGCGCACCAGCCACGTGGAGGCCCATCTGTCTCGGTTCTGGACTGAACCGGGACTAAATGGCTAGGGCATTAGTAACGACCCTTTAGTCCCGGTTCAGAAACCGGGACAAAAGGCCCTTACCAACCGGGACTAATGGTGGCTTATCTACTAGTGCCCCCCCCCCCACTCATTAAGGTTTATTAGGGCATCTCCAACGCCAACCCCTGAAATGTCGGCATACATCTAGATCGCTTTTGTCATACAACGGAACTTGTATAAGTCCATTTTAGCAGTCCAGATGTACGGATACCAGTTTTCAAGAGATAAGAGGTGGGGGAGCTTTGCGGGAATCCGGACATGCACTTGACCAGTCACATACATGTCCTTTCTCTTCTCTCTCCTCCCAACCGCACATGCATGGTCCCACTCTTCTCTCGCTTCCCCCCAATGCCAGAGAAGGCCAGAAATCGCTGGATGGGAGTTTGGGTGGTGGAAGGGAGTGGAGTGGAGTGAAGTGGCTATGGTTTGGTCCGATGAGCGGACGGGGAGAAATATATGTGGGCTCGGGTGGGCCAGCATCGGCTGGGGACGATGTGGCAGACGCGTCCGGGCACCCTTATATCTGCCTCTTCATATTTAGGTTGGATACAAAGTGTGCTAGTCAGCCCAAGTGTTTGAGGTCTGTTTGAGGCACCCGGTCGGTCGTATTTTCGTGACCTGCCGGTGACCGGGATGTCCGTCCGGGCGTTTGAAGCGGGTTTCGGCACCCGGCTGTAGATGCTCAAAAGGAAAATACTACATGCTATTTTCATATATAGATCTATTTAAATGACAATCAGGCTTGTGATCAGAAGTTGAATTCTGTACACTTATACGTAATGTCATGCGCAGAAGATATACATGACTGCAGACTGGGTGCTCTACAAGTAGAATATGGCGTGTGATTGGAAATTGATTTTTTGCTTCAGTACCTGGTTTTTTAGAACAGTAAATTGTTTTTTCAGAGCCAATGTGTTAACCAAGAAGTGTCTCTTCAAAGCCATCGTGTTCTTCTTCCTTGGTGCACATGCGCGTGTCTGTTTGTGTATGTTTTTGTGCGATCCAGCAAGAGAAAGAAGTGGGAAAGCAGAACTGGGAATTCGCTGGCTGCAGTTGTGAAGAAACTAAGAAACATGCAAACTTCCTTGAGGAAATGGGCAGCGAGGGACTTCTGCTCGGTCCAGAATAAAATCAGCATTCTTCGGGCCCGGCTAAAAAACTTGTGACAGCGCCCGAACTCGACGGACACGGAAAGGAAAATTAAGGAGACTGAGAAGGAGTTAGATGAGATGCTGTACAGGGAGGAGATCATGTGGCGCCAGAGGTCGAGAATCATGTGGCTGAAAGAAGGGGATTCAAACACTGAATTTTTTTCATAGGAAATCAATGTGGAGAAGGAAAAAGAATAAAATATCAAAGCTGAAGAAAAGTGATGGGCGTTGGATTGAGAAGGCCGAAGACATACAATCTGAGATAAATGGATTTTTCACGGACTTGTACTGTAAGGATGAGGATGTCAAACCACAGGAGCTGCTGAACCTCTTTCCCTCGAGAGTGGATGATTCCATGAACATGGCGTTAACCAAACCGGTGACACCAGAGGAGGCTGGGGATGCACTGTTTCAAATTGGTCCCCTCAAGGCCCCAGGGCCGGACGGCTTTCCAGCACGCTTTTTCCAACGGAATTGGGGAGTGATGAAGGATGAGGTTACTGATACAGTAATAAAATTCTTTGAAGATGGGATCATGCTGGAAGGGGTAAATGAGACAGTAATTGTGCTGATTCCAAAGGGAGCGGATCCAGAAAGTATAAAAGATAATCTCCCAATCAGTCTTTGTAACGTAATCTACAAGGTTATCTCAAAGATTTTAGTGAACCAGGTCCGACCCATGTTAGATGAGCTAATTTCAGAAACCCAAAGTGCTTTCATCCCAGGGAGAATGATCACGGATAACGCGCTCATCGCGTTTGAATGCTTCCATAAGATCCAGCATAGCAAAAACCAGAGAGATAACTATTGTGCATATAAGCTCGACCTAGCAAAAGCCTACGACCGAGTGGACTGGGGATTTTTGGAAGGAGCCCTCCACAAGATTGGATTCGACCAGAGATGGATAAGATGGGTCATGACATGCGTTAAGTCAGTGAAATACACTGTTAGGTGCAATGGGGTGCTTCTTGAGCCTATTACCCCCTCACGAGGCCTAAGACAAGGGGACCCCCTGAGTCCATACTTGTTTTTGTTCGTCGTTGATGGGCTCGCGAGTCTGCTCAAGAAAGAAGTTGAAGAAGGTAATATAACCCCCTTAAAAGTGGCTCGGAGCAGCCCGGGCATATCTAACCTTCTTTTCGCTGATGATAGTCTGTTATTATTCAAAGCTTCAACGGATCAGGCTAGGAAAGTTAAAAGACGCCCTCACCCTGTTTCAAAAGGGTACGGGGCAATTGTTGAGCCAAAGCAAATGCTCTCTCCTTGTCAGTGAGGTGTGCCCGACGGAAGTCTAAAATGGGATAAAGGATATTCTAGGAGTGGAAGAAGATACCTTTGAAAGTAAATACCTAGGCCTTCCTACCCCAGATGGCAGAATGAAAAATGAAAAGTTTCAGCCCATCATGGACCGATTTGGAAAACAGTGCAATAATTGAAATGAGAGGTTCATGTCCCAACCGGCAAAGGAGGTGAATGTCAAGTCAGTGCTGCAATCACTCACATCCTTTGTTATGGGGGTCTTCAAACTTAATACAGCGTTTTGTGATAAGTATGAGAAATTGATCAAAGATTTTTGGTGGGGAGACAAGTTTGACCACCGGAAAGTTCATTGGATGTCCTGGGAAAATATGACCAAGCACAAGAGAGATGGAGGCATTGGTTTTCGAGACATGAAATGCTTTAATCAAGCTCTCCTGGCCCGTCAGTGTTGGAGGCTTATTCAACAACCAGACAGCCTATGCGCAAGAGTGCATCGCCGATGCCTCGCCGTCCTAGAGAGGTATTGAGTTTGGGCTAGAGCTTCTAAAGGAAGCTTAATCTGGCGAGTGGGAGACGGGAAGAGCATCCAAATCCAGAGAGATAATTGGATACCCAGGAAGGAAGGATGTAAAACCGGGGGGTTTATAAGACGGTCAAGAATCAGGTGGGAAACCAACTGATGATGGAGGACTCCAGGGACTGGAACATGGAACTGATAGACCAAATATTCAACAAATTTGATGCGGAAGAGATTGAGAAAATAAGAATCCCAGGTCGTGAGGTGGAGGATGAGATAGCCTGGCACTATGAGATTACTGGTATTTTCACGGTCAAAAGTGCACATAAACTGGCTTATAGAATCAGCCGGAACTACAATACTGGAGCTTCCTCTTCGGCAAATGAGGTAGGAGATAGATGCATATGGGACATCATTTGGAAGGCAAAAGTCCCTCAAAAGATTAAGGTGTTCGGATGGCGTGCAGCCACACAGTCATTGGCCACTAAGCATAATGCTTTTAGGCGTACAATTGCCACCGATAATACCTGTGATCTTTGCGGGAATGGAATAGAGGATGAGTATCACGCTCGCATCGCTTGCACAAGAAGCAGGGCCTTGAGGCATGAACTAAGGTCGGTCTGGGATTTACCAAAAGAAGAAGCCTTTAGGGACACTGGAGATCTTTGGTTTCAAATGCTGCTGGGCACGCAAAGCGAGGCAACCAAACGGAGGATCCTACTTATGTGTTGGCAGGCATGGAATCTGCGTAACAATGTGATTCACAATTCTGGGAAGGAGACTGTGACTGGATCGGTGCGTCTTCTAGTCAGATATGAAACTGAATTTTTGGAGGCCCAGACAGTCACTGAAATTGAAGCAGGGGGGAAAGCAGAGAATGACCGGGCTGGACACAGCCTTGGTGCCTCTCCCAAGCACTGGTCTCCGCCGGCCCCTGGGTGGGCAAAGCTAAATTCGGATGCAGCCTTTTTAGCAGACACAGGTGACAGCTGGGGCGGTGTTGTGGCCCGCGACCCCCAGGGTCTGGTCTTTTTCTCAGTTTGCCAACGCCTGAAAAAATGCAGCTCAGTAGAGGAGGCTGAGGCAGGAGCTATCCTTTGTGGTCTGAAGGAACTTGCAAAGAGATACAATGGAAGAATCATATTGGAGACTGAGAACGCTTCAGTTGGTAGAGAGCTGAGAAGCACCACAGTTGGAATTTCAAAATGCTACCCCATACTGACGGAGATCAGGCAAACACTGGAACATTTTGCTGATTACCATATTAGTGTGGTTGGGAGGAAGCTCAACAAACTGGCTCATGAGCTAGCTTTCCTAGCGAGAACAGCAGGCAACCAAGCTCTAGATGGGTCAGTCCTGGAGAATCTTAAAGATCTGTTTCTAGCTGAGTGTAATCCTACCCATTGAGTAGCTTGTTACTCATTGGATCTCAAAAAAAAGTGAGAAATCCAGCTCCAATTTTTTTTTCTGAAAAATCATGATGGCCGTGTGCTGGATGACGCGTCCGAGTTTCTACATCAGGTAGGGCTTTGGGCTGCACCTGGGCCAACCTCACCTGTATACGACAGGGAAGACGAGTCAAGGCACAAGACGGGACCCACTCACAATATATGCAGCCCCTGTTCAAGAATTCATCTGATTAATCAGTTAACTTGCCGATTAATCCCTATTCATAGGGTCTCCGAGTAGTCGACTACCTGATAAATCATCCGATTGATTAATTGACTAAATGGCCGATTAACTTGCCGATTAGCCTATTAATCCCCTACTCACCAGCCGACCGAGCAGCTACCAGTTAACGATTTCCTCAACAATGTATGCACCTGACCTACTATAGCCGGATTTCGCGAGTTGGATGGTTAGAGGGACAGTAGTATCCCCAGCCCATCATCGTTCAAGTCCCGGTGCTCACATTAGTTTTGGATTTATTTTAGAATTTCCGGCGATGCGCTTTCAGTGGGTGGAGACGGTCCCGTCGACGACGAGACGCCTACGGTGATTTCGTAAATCTCAAGATGATAGGAGACGTTCCCACCTTTGATGATTTTCGGCGATGCGATTTGAGTGAGAGGAGACGTTTCCACCGACGATGCGCTTTCATAGGAATGAGTGTATGCGCGTATATATGAGCGCTTGCATCTATATTGTGTTAAAAAAATCTGGATCCCAAAAAAAAAACATACTATAGCCTCAGATGCCTTGCTGATAAAAAAAACAAAAAACGTACTATAGCCTCGATGCCCAGAAAATGTCAGGAATCTCGAGGGGCGCTTCTCGTTGGTACAATGGACATATGATAATGTTGTCTTGTGTCGTGGCGTGGCACACCGGCTCGCCTGGTACTTAGAAGTCGGGGCCTCACAAAACTATGACATGAGCACCGAGACCGATCTTGTCTCCTTGACGGAGATCTCAGGCCCTATGCACAGACATGCCAATAATGCATTGCCCCCCCCCCCCCCCCCCCCCCCCCCCCCCCCCCCCCCGTTCACTGGGTGGGCCTGCTTCATTAAGCCAAATCTCAGCCAATCAATGCTAACCAGCCCGTTAAACGTCCGTAAACAGTCCGCATCTATTGACCAATCAAATTAACCCACTCTGTAAAACCCTGTAATTTACTTATACGTGTAGCATTACTGCTTTTTTTTGTCGATGTGATGTACTGTACTTTGGTTAATTTATTTATCTTATTAGATAGATCCGAGTTTGAACCGATATGGACTCTCAAGACGAGTGTCGTGGTTCTAACTCTGACAGTGATGTAGGGGGGTAAGTATGGAGAGGCTAGATCTCAGCTATTGGGAAGTTGTAAACACACCAAGATGTACGAGTTCAGGCCCTTCGCGGAGGAAGTAACAGCCCTACGTCTCGGTGCCCGGAGGCGGTCGATTGGATTACTGGCTTGTGAATAACTGGGGTGCGAACCCTCCATACTGAGGAGGGGGATGGCTTATATAGAGTTCGCCGGCCCCCTCCTGCCCTCAGTAATGCAGGGTTTAAGGTACATTTAAGGTTGGGCGTTACTGGTAACGCTCCTAATAAAGTGCTATGATGACCATAAAGACTATTTAACAGCTGACCGTTTGCCTGCGGAGTGACTGTGAATCTCCTGGCGGTCGAGTGGTTGGCTTCATGGTCGAGTGATAGCTTCTTGGTCGAGTGTCTTGAACCCATCGAATGGGATACCTCCAAGTCGATTGAAAGGTGACTTCTCCTAGGGATGTCCTAGGGTAGGACTCTTTGGTCAGGTACGTGTCCCTACCCTAGGTACATGTTTTCATCATTAGCCCCCGAATGGATCGAGGTTAGAGTGGGGAAAGAGTTGGAGATCTTTCCGACTGGTTCTTCGGGCTACGTGAGCGCCTCGTTTTGGGTCAATCGTCACGGATGACGTTGCCAACCTTTTTCAGTCGCCTTGATCCATTCTAGGCCTTTCGTCGAGTGAATTTCTTTGCTTGTGACATACCGAGCGCCGGCGCGATCAGGGTCTTCTGTTTTGACAAGTTGTTTTGTGGCCCGCGGATGTCGCGAGATTCAGATTTTGGGAAGCGCGCGGGACGGGAGCGGCCGCAGTAATCAGAAGCGATAAAGCGGAAGCTCCTCGATCCCCGCGACGCCTTTTTCGCCACGTACTGCGCGCGCATCTGCTGCAGGATTTGACTGGATGGCCTGGGCCTACCAGTCAGCCACTCGGAAGCGGTCCCTTATAAATCGCCGGCTCGGGGTTTCCCAGCAGTGCGCTCTCTTCTCCTCCTTTCTTCTTCCTCTCTCCCTTCGCAAGTCCTTCCGCCACCTCCGTTCTCGCCCTAACGCAGCAGGCTCGTGCGAGACCTCGCCGGCGATGATAACGAAGGGCAAGACCTCCGCTCTGGAGCGCGCGAAGAAGGCGGCGGCGCAGGGGAAGGGAAGAAGATCGGCTCGGGGCGGATCCTCCTCTAGGACCGCTCTGCCCAAAGGTTGGATTCAGGGCGACTGGATGCCGTCGGTGCTCCGTCAAGAGGATCTCGACGACATGGTCGAGGGGGGAGTCATCCCCCACCAAGCCGCGCGTCTTCCGGGGGGAGAGATCGAACCTCAACCCCGTGACGGTGAGTGCGTGCTCCTAGCCACCCACATCGACCGAGGGTTTTCTCTGCCGCCCCATCCCTTTTTCCGGAGTTTTCTGAACTTCTTCGGAGCGCAGCTCCATCACTTCACTCCCAACTCCATTGTCTACCTCGCCGCTTACATTTCTATGTGCGAGGCCTTCTTGGGTTGCCGCCCCCACTGGGGACTCTTCAAGCACATCTTTACCTGTCGCTCTCAATCGGTCAAGAAGGCCAAGTCGAGTGACGAGAGGACGCAGGTGATCCAGCTGTGCGGGGGTCTGGCGATCCAGGCGAGGGGGAAGAGTTGTTTTCCTTCCATCACTTTCCCGGAGTCGGTCCGCGGTTGGCAGGCAACCTGGTTCTACTCTCAAGACCAGGTGACCCCAGGGCAGTCGACTGGACTTCCTCCATTCTCTCTCGACCGAGCTGAAAAGCCTGCTTCTCTGAAAGTGTCGCCAGAGGAAAGGGCCCAGGTCAAAGTGTTGGCGGGTCGAGTGGTTGAGCTCGTCCGTGAGGGTGTGACTGGCATGGACCTGCTGGATGTCTTCCTCCGGAGGCGTATTCAACCGCTCCAGGCCCGTGACCACCCGATGTGGCTGTACGCGGGCCTTGACGACACCACTCGGGTCCACCCAGAGGAGGTCATCGACGAGATGCTGGAGGGGTGGCTGTCGAGCATTACGGGGAACAAAGACAACCCCCGAGGAGCTAGGAGGGTGGTTCCACTCGACAATTCGTATGAGGTGGACCAGGTATGTCTTTATGTTCCCGACTGAAATCTTGTTTTCTGCATTGGTCTTCTTTGAGTTGGTCGATTGAATTTCGTCTTGTCTATTGTCTTCCAGGCGACCATCGAGATGTACTCGACGCCCAACGGGGCTCAGGAGCCAACTGAGGAAGGGGAGGCGAGCGGAGGTGAGAGTGGAGACAACCAAGGCGACTGGGAGTCCAACGGGGAAGGAGAGGGAGACGACGACGTCGACTCCAGCGAAGAGGAGGAGGAGGAGGTCGAGCCCCCTCGCCTAGAGGGGTGGTCCAAGCACGCACATGACCCAGCGCGAGAACGTGGTAAGGCGACTGATTCTGTTGGGCAGTCGTCGAAACGCCCTCGGACCTCTTCTCCTACGCCGATTGGGAAGGTTCCCAAGCACCCACGCACGACGCTGTCCAAGCCGCCCAAGGCTCTGCCCAAGATGAAGATAGCTGTCCCTACCATTTCCGGGTAATAATAAAACTTGCTTTCCTTCGTCGACCATGGACAGATCCTTGGTCGATTCATTGAGCCAACTGACTGACTTTCGAGATTTGCAGCGCTGCTACTTCTGAGGTCTCCGCCAAGGACGGTGACCAAGAGATGGATGATGCTGTTACCTCCAACCCTGGTACGGTTACTGACGTTCTGCTTTGAGTCGACTGATCATTTATTGCAACCCTGGTCGATTGAACCTTTCCTTTGTAGCTCCTCCTCATGTTATCGACCTCCCGGATGACGATGACAACGGTCCGTTGAGAGTGAGGAGGCACAAGAGGGCGTCGGCTGACAAGACCCCCCAATCCGCTCCGGCGTCCGAGGCCGAGGCTCGGGATGGTGGTGACACCACTCGGGCTTCAGTGACCTTCGCCGTTCCTCTGGCGAGTGCGCGGCCCTCGTCGTCGACTGCGGATTCGTCTTCGCTTTTTGCCACATACCCCGTCCCTGAGGACCAAGCGGCTGCTGCAAAGGAGGCTATACGCCAGGCGGGGATCATGATGGAGCAAGTGAAGATGGCTCGGGAGGCCAGCCAAGCAGCCTATGACGCGAGTTCGGCTCTTCAGAGAAACGTCCAGGTCAGTCGACTCAACACTTGGTCTGTTATGATATGCTGTTTGGAGAGTCTCTTTTCCGAAGATCTTTGTATCTGTACACCCACTGGGTGTGTCTGCCAATCCTTGAACAAGTGGGGGCACGCTAAGTGCACCTACTGGGTGTAGTCCCCGAGACTACGGTGGACTGATGGCAGTCGACTGTAGTCTTTACATTGTGTTGTTGTAGCTGTATTTCTTCACTCGGTTTGGTCGGGCCAGGTCGAGTGGAACTTTTTTTTGGTCAAACCAGTGGGGGCACGCTGAGTGCACCCACTGGGTGTAGTCCCCGAGACTACTGTCGAATGTTTTTGATTCGGCTGTGGTCTTAGAAACGTTGTCATTGTCCCTTAGTTACTCGGAAGCAACTTATCTTGGACGTCTGTCGACTGATTTTGCTTTTACAGAAATCCTGCGAACTCGTAGCTCGCTATACTGAGTTGGAGAAGCAGAAGATTCAACTGAACCTTGATCTGGAGCTGGCCAGAACAGAGCTGCAGAAGGTCAGAGACGGCGCCGCAGGTAAGACGACTTTGTCGATTGGTTAGTCTTTGGGCTTGAGTACCCTTTTGTTATTTCCGATTCAATCATCATTTCTTCGCAGAAAAACTGAACGAAGCTCTGGCGAAGAAGGATCAGGACTTGGCTGTTGCCCGTAAGGAGGCTGATGACAAGACCGCTCTGGCCGCACAGAAGCTGGCTTCGGTCGACCACTTAGAAGAAGAGAATACCAAGCTGAAGACTGCTCTGAATGAAGCCAACAGGGAGTGTTCACGTTGGAAGAAGAAGAACCTTACCCTGAGCGAGAAGCTGGAAGGCATCGCTCGCAGGAGGGACGACCTGGAGAGCTACTTGGGGAGCCTCGCCAAGAAGTTGTACCTTAAGCTTGAAGGTGCACATTCAGTTCCGACTGGTTTTTGTGTCGACTCAGTCTATGAAAATTGACTTATCCTTGGATCGTGTATGCAGAGCTTTGCCAGAATTTTGAAGAGGAGACCAGTCGAGTGGAGCCAAGCTTGGACCCTGTTAACTCTCTTGTGAAGGACGAGGCTGCAATGAACGTGCTCCGTCTAGAGTCTCGTACTGCCAGCGTCGTTGACTATCTGGCTCGGCTGAAAGTGGCGATGTCGCGGATCGACACATCACTCTGTCCTGGGACGACGCTTCAGAATGACCTCGAGTCTCTGATGGCTCGACTTAACGAAGTCCCAGGTCGAGTGGCGGAATGGAAGAAATCTTCTGCTAGATGTGGTGCTGATGTCGCTCTGTCTCTGGTCCGCGTCCATTGCAAGGAGGCGCGAGAAGAAAAGCTGGCGGCCATCCAAGTTGCCAATACCAGGAAGCACAGCTTTCAAGACTTCATGGAGACCTTCATCGCTGCTGCCACCGGCATTGCCGACGGGATCGACTTGGATGAGTTCGTCGCCCCTTCCAGTCTTCCTCCCGAGGAGTGAAAAACTTTGAATTTACCTCGGGATGCCGAGTGGATTTGTAACCGTTTAAACTCCACCGAGCCGAGGGCTCGAGTACTTTGAGGTCTGGGACCTTTTGGGCTTTTTCTGAACTTGATTTCTCGTTGGATATCTTCACGGTTTGATTCGTCGAGTGGAACTTGATCTTCACTCGGAATAATCTTGTATTTGCGACGCAGCTCCGAGGGAGAAGGTAGCGGTCGACTCGCGGATTGGGTCGAGTCTTGTACTTAGGCGAGCACTGGGCTGCAGCTAAGCCCCCGAGTGGGAGGATCGCTCTCCACTCGGTAGGATTTTTAAACACTTAGGCGAGCACTGGGCTGCAGCTAAGCCCCCGAGTGGGAGGTTTGCTCTCCACTCGGTAGGATTTTTTCAATACTTAGGCGAGCACTGAGCTGCAGCTAAGCCCCCGATTGGGAGGTTTTCTCTCCACTCGGTAGGATTTTTTTTCAAACTTAGGCGAAACGGATTCGCAGCTAAGTCACCCACTGGGGATTTCCTATGTAAACAAAAGTGACAACAATTAATGGAACACTCTTGCCTTTGATAAAAACGAACTGCAGGAATTTTTCTTATTACATCTCGTCCAAGGGAGAGCTCAAGTGTAAAAGGGGCGGAGTAGTTCCGCATTCCAAGCTCGTGGCTCGTCGATCTGGCGATCAACATTGTAGAGGTGATACGCTCCATTGTGGAGGACTCTGGTGATGATGAAGGGACCTTCCCAAGTAGGAGCAAGCTTGTGTGGTTTCTGTTGATCCACTCGGAGGACCAAATCTCCTTCTTGGAAGGCTCGACTCTTCACATTCCGGGCGTGGAATCGACGCAAGTCTTGCTGATAAATGGTCGATCTGATCATGGCCATCTCCCTCTCTTCTTCTAGGAGGTCGACTGCGTCTTGCCGGGCCTGTTCTGCTTCATCTTCGGTGTAAAGCTCGACTCGGGGCGCCTTGTGAAGAAGATCACTTGGCAGAACCGCTTCGGCTCCATAAACCAGAAAGAATGGAGTTCTTCCAGTCGACCGGTTAGGGGTGGTCCTCAATCCCCACAGAACTAACGGAAGCTCGTCGACCCAACCACCTGCCGCGTGCTTGAGATCACGCATCAGCCGAGGCTTCAGTCCTTTGAGAATCAGACCATTTGCTCTTTCAGCTTGTCCATTCGACTGAGGATGCACGACCGACGCGTAGTCGACTCGTGTGCCTTGAGAGGCGCAAAAAGCTCTGAACTTGTCTGAATCAAAGTTTGACCCATTGTCAGTGATGATGCTATGCAGGACCCCATACCTGAATATCAACTCTCTGATGAAACCGATAGCAGTGCTAGCATCAAGATTTTTGATAGGCTTGGCTTCAATCCATTTGGTGAACTGGTCGACTGCCACAAGCACATGCGTGAATACGCTCCTGTCTGTTCTCAGTGGACCAACCATGTCCAGTCCCCAGACAGCAAAGGGCCAGACGAGTAGAATGGTCTTCAGGGCTGATGCAGGCTTGTGTGACATGTTGGAGTAGAACTGGCAGCCTCCACACTTGTCGACTATCTCTTTTGCCATCTCATTTGCTCTAGGCCAGTAAAATCCCGCTCGGTATGCTTTAGCCACAATGGTCCGAGAGGACGCATGGTGGCCACAGGTCCCCGAGTGGATATCATCAAGGATTATCCGACCTTCTTCTGGTGTTATGCACTTCTGACCGATTCCAGTCGCGCTTTCTCTATACAACTGCCCCTTTATGACTGTGAAGGCCTTGGATCGGCGGACGATCTGTCGAGCCTCTTCCTCGTCTTCTGGGAGCTCTTTCCTTAGGATATACGCGATGTACGGTATCGTCCAGTCGGGAGTGATTGCCAAGACTTCCATGATTAGGTCGACCACAGCAGGAACTTTGACTTCAGTCGGATATGTGGCACTTTTCGGTTGTGGGGCTTCTTCTATGAATGGATCCTCCTGGACTGACGGCGAGCGGATGTGCTCCAAAAACACATTGCTGGGAATGGCTTCTCTCTTGAAGCCTATCTTTGCCAGATCATCAGCTTCTTGATTTTTCAGTCGGGGGATGTGATGAAGCTCTAACCCCTCGAATTTCTTTTCTAGCTTTCTCACTGCATTGCAATAACCAGTCATAGCTGGACTTCTGACGTCCCACTCCTTCATCACCTGATTAACCACCAAATCTGAGTCGCCATAGACCATGAGGCGACGGACGCCGAGTGAAATGGCCATGCGCAACCCATACAAAAGTGCTTCATACTCTGCTTCACTATTGGAGGAATCGAAGTGAATCTGGAGAACATATCTGAGCTTATCTCCTCGGGGGGAGACTAGAACTACCCCAGCACCGGAACCATTTAGCATCTTAGATCCATCGAAGAACATGGTCCAGTGCTCCGAGTGAACTTGAGTCGGAAGTTGCTATTCAATCCACTCGGCGATGAAATCTGTGATTGCTTGGGACTTGATAGCCTTCTTTGCTTCAAACTTGATATCTAAGGGAAGGAGTTCAATCGCCCACTTGGCCACTCGACCAGTTGCATCTCTGTTATGCAGAATCTCTGACAGTGGGGCGTCGCTGACTACTGTAATGGAGTGGTCAAAGAAGTAATGTGCAACCTTCTTCGTGGTCATGTAAATCCCATATACAAGCTTCTGGTAGTGAGGGTATCTTTGTTTTGAAGGGGTCAAAACTTCGGACAGATAATAGACTGGGCACTGAACTCTGAAGGCCTTTCCTTCTTCTTCCCGCTCGACCGTAAGTACTGTGCTGACAACTTGTCCTGTGGCTGCAATGTAAAGCAGCAGAGGCTCTTTGCTGATTGGGGCAGCAAGCACCGGCTGGGTGGAGAGCAGAGCTTTGAGCTCTGCAAATGCTGCGTCAGGTTCTGAAGTCCATTCGAACTTGTCAGACTTCTTCATCAGCCGGTAAAGGGGCAACGCCTTTTCACCAAGACGAGAAATGAATCGACTTAGAGCGGCCAAGCAGCCTGTAAGCTTTTGGACATCGTGCACGCGTACAGGACGCTTCATCCGGAGTATGGTGCCAACTTTTTCAGGATTGGCATCGATCCCCCGTTCGGAAACGAGAAAACCGAGTAACTTTCCACCTGGAACTCCGAACGTGCACTTTGACGGATTGAGCTTAATATCATACCTCCTGAGGTTGGGAAAGGTTTCAGCAAGGTCAGCCCGCAGGTCGGAACCTTTCCGTGACTTGACCACAATATCATCCATGTATGCCTCCACATTCCGACTGATTGAGTGAGTAGACACTTCTGAATCATTCTCATGAACGTGGCTCCGGCGTTCTTGAGGCCGAACGGCATGGTGACGTAACAGAAGCATCCGAATGGAGTGATGAAAGCTGTTTTGATCTCGTCGGGCCCATACAGACGGATCTGATGGTACCCGGAATAGGCATCTAGAAAAGACAAACGCTCACATCCCACGGTCGAGTCCACTATCTGGTCGATGCGGGGGAGAGAGAAATGATCTTTCGGGCAGGCCCGATTGATATGTTTGAAATCAATGCACATGCGAAGTGACTTGTCCTTCTTGGGGACCATGACGACATTGGCGAGCCACTCGGAGTGGTAAATCTCTCGGATGAACTCCGCTGCTAAGAGCCGAGCCACCTCCTCGCTAATGGCTTTCCTCTTCTGGATGGCAGACCGTCGAAGATGTTCTTTCACAGGCTTGAACTTCGGGTCGACTCGTAGACGGTGCTCAGCCAGCCCCCTGGGAACTCCAGCATGTCAGAAGGCTTCCATGCGAAGACGTCCCAGTTCTCACGGAGGAACTGGATGAGCGCTTCTTCCTATTTGGAGTTGAGCGTCGTCGAGATGTGAGTCGGAGCAGCGTCGGGGTCGGTCGGGTGAATGTGAGCTGTCTTTGTTTCACCGGACGACTGAAAAGCTGACTCTGAAGCAGGCTTCTTGGCCCGTAGCAATTCACTCGGATCGGCAGTCTTTTGGTACTCTTGCAGCTCGACCACTGCCATCTGAGCATCTGCAATCTTTGAGCCTTTCTGAAAGCACTCTTCTGCCTTCTTCCGATTGCCTGTAACAGTGATTACCCCTTTAGGGCCAGGCATCTTCAGTTTGAGGTACACGTAACATGGTCGAGCCATGAAGCGTGCGTAAGCTGGCCTGCCCAAAATGGCATGATAAGCACTTTGGAAGTCCACAACCTCGAATGTCAACTTTTCCTTGCGGTAATTCTTTGAATCACCGAAAACCACATCAAGAGCAATCTTGCCGAGTGATTCGGCTTTCTTGCCAGGAATGACTCCGTGGAAGCTCATGTTACTGGTACTCAGTCTGGACATCGGAATGCCCATTCCTTTCAAAGTTTTGGCGTACAGTATGTTCAGGCCACTGCCACCATCCATCAAGACTTTGGTCAGTCGAGTGCCGTCGACAATTGGATCGACCACCAACGCTTGCCTCCCAGGAGTGGCAATGTGCGTAGGGTGATCAGACTGGTCGAACGTGATGGCAGTCTGAGACCACTTCAGATAACTGGGTGTTGCCGAAGCAACCATATTCACCTCACGGTTGATGACTTTCAGTCGACTTTTGCTTTCGACATCAGCAAAAATCATCAGGGTGGAATTGATTTGGGGGTATCCATCGTCGCTATCTTCCTTGTCCTCGACTCTGTCTGACTCTTTTTCCTTATCCTTGGACTGTTTGCCTTGAAACTGCTGGATTAGGAGCCGGCACTGTCGAGTGGTATGCTTTGGATAAATAAAATTACCCTCTTCATCTTTCTTGGTGTGGATGTGACACGGCAGGTCCAAAACATCGTTTCCATCCTGATCCTTGACTTTCTTGGACTTCGAGGTGCCCTTGGGTTTTCCCTTGAAGTTTCCCTGGGCTACGGCCAGGGCCTCCCCAGGAGCGGCTGGCTCGGCCTTCCGCTTCTGTTTCCGAGTGGAATTTCCTCCGGTTTCTTGGGCGACTGCCTTGTGCTTGCCACTCCGGAGTCGGTCCTCATCTTCACTATTAGCATACTTGGTGGCAATCTCCATCATCCAATTCAGAGACATCTCTCCATTTTGACCGAACTTCAGATTCAACTCTCTGTATTTAACGCCTTCCTTGAAGGCACAGACTGCTTGATGGTCTGGCACATTCTCAACCGAGTGATGCAGTGTGATCCACCTCTGGATGTATTCCCTCAGGGTTTCATTCGGCTTCTGCACGCAAGACCGCAACTCTGTAAGGCCTGCAGGTCGCTTGCATGTTCCTTCAAAGGTTGTGATAAACACTCGGGAGAGATCCTCCCAAGTGTAAATGCTGCTGGGTGCCAACTGATTTAGCCACGCTCTGGCTGAGCCCTCTAACATAAGAGGTAAATGCTTCATGCCCACCTCATCATTGCCACCGCCAATCTGTACAGCCACTCGGTAATCTTCAAGCCAAGTGTCAGGCTTAGATTCACCGGTGAACTTGCTGATTCCAGTCGCCAGCCTGAAATTAGGAGGAATCACTGCGGCTCTGATGGCTCGACTGAAACACTCTGGCCCTGAAGCATGTACTCTGCTGCTGGCGGGCGCATCTCTGTTCTGGCCTTCCCGATGAGCCCTGTTCCTGTCAACCAAGCCTTGAACGAGGACAGATCTCGCGTCAAAGCCTGGGTCCCTCGGGTCGAGGGGAACCCTCTGCCCAACGCTACGAGGGCGCCTGTCATCTCGATGTCGAGGCGCATATGACCCACTCCTCGGGGGAGGGGTTGGCACTCGACGTCGATCATCACGATCGGATCGGGATCATACTGCTCGTTCCTTCCGTACTGATCATGCCGGTCGCCACGTCCCTCACGCCTCGGGGGCGACCACGGGCTGTGAGCCGACTAGACTGTATCGGTTGCAACGGATCGACTGTGGATCCTGTTCCGCGACTGAGAAACAACAGAATTCTGGTTTCCCGCCGCCCGGAGCAATGCTCTGATCTGTAACAAGCCCCTGCCAGCCTCCGACTGGGAGGGCTGAATTGATTCTGCTATACGGGCCGCAGCGGCCAAATTCTGAACTGGGGTTCGATATACCTGCGTCGGCGGGAAGAGCTCGCGTCGACTAGACTCGGGAGCCCGCTGACGCGCTCGCTCGTCGAGTGCTCGCTGAAGATTCTCCAGTCGAGTGCGCTCGGCCAAATTAGCCAAACGCGTGTCCTCCAAGGCCCGGGCCTCGGGGGACTCTCCGACGATAGGGGTGCGGAGGGCGTCCGTGTTCCGGTGGCGAAGCTCCTCTCGCTGTGATGACGTGAGAGGTTCGGGGAGATACTCATCGTGGGGATGCGACGGGCCGCCCCCGCCTCCATCGGCGCGAGGGAAACCGGGAGGACTGTGCGTTCCATCGACCGCCAGGATCTCAGCCGCTGGGTCGCTGCTGTCGCACTCGGATGCGGTCTCCGCGGAGCCAGTCGACAAGTCGAAAAGGCCGCAGAGGGATTCGTCGGGCTCGATTGCCGCGACTTGCGGGGTGGCCGACTGGCGAGCCACGGCATGCCTCTCCCACCTCTGAAGTCTCGACCGACCGGAGCGCTTGCGCCGGTGGGAGACAGAGCGGGGAGACGATACGGGGGCCGACCGATACTGGGTCGACGACTGCCGCAGGAGGACGCCATGAACGAATGCGCGGAAATGTGTCGCACCGCGGACGGGGAGCGCGTCGACGTCGAGTGGCGCCTCTTGAAGCCAGGCGGAGTCGTCGGCGATGAACGTGAGCGCGCCGAGACGGATCTTGCGGCCCTCCACCAAAAGTCTGCACGAAACCATGATCAGAGGGATCGGAGAAACCACAACTTCCCCAACCAGGCGCTAAGATTCCTGCCCCAAGGTGGGCGCCAACTGTCGTGGTTCTAACTCTGACAGTGATGTAGGGGGTTAAGTATGGAGAGGCTAGATCTCAGCTATTGGGAAGTTGTAAACACACCAAGATGTACGAGTTCAGGCCCTTCGCGGAGGAAGTAACAGCCCTACGTCTCGGTGCCCGGAGGCGGTCGATTGGATTACTGGCGTGTGAATAACTGGGGTGCGAACCCTCCATACTGAGGAGGGGGATGGCTTATATAGAGTTCGCCGGCCCCCTCCTGCCCTCAGTAATGAAGGGTTTAAGGTACATTTAAGATTGGGCGTTACTGGTAACGCCCCTAATAAAGTGCTATGATGACCATAAAGACTACTTAACAGCTGACCGTTTGCCTGCGGAGTGACTGTGGGTCTCCTGGCGGTCGAGTGGTTGGCTTCATGGTCGAGTGATAGCTTCTTGGTCGAGTGTCTTGAACCCGTCGAGTGGGATACCTCCAAGTCGATTGAAAGGTGACTTCTCCTAGGGATGTCCTAGGGTAGGACTCTTTGGTCAGGTACGTGTTCCTACTTTAGGTATATGTCTTCATCAACGAGTCCATGGTAGAAAGTACAACAAACCCCCGCAAAAAAAAAACGAAAGTACAGCAAACCAAAACGTGGATAATTAAGACCAGAACTCCGGATCCAATAACATCTGACGCTAGATATGTATTCTGGCTATGCATAGCACAACCAGACCTCAATTGATCGATCGCATTACACCGTAATTCCTACGTACGTGGCCGGGGATCGAAGATGGACGAGATCACGGTGGCATCGAGCGCGCTCCCGGACGACGTCGTCCTCGAGGTCCTCATGCGCGTCCCGGACGCCGGCACGCTGTTCCGGTGCGCCGCGGTGTGCAAGCGGTGGCGAGGGCTCATCGTAGACCGGT
Organism: Triticum urartu; assembly: GCF_003073215.2. NCBI lineage: Eukaryota > Viridiplantae > Streptophyta > Magnoliopsida > Poales > Poaceae > Triticum > Triticum urartu. Next base: position 706,796,324 of record NC_053028.1, read on the forward strand.
CCTTCCTCCGCCGTCGCTGGGCGGCGAGCGCGTCCTACTTCAGCGGATTCTTTGCTCGAGAGCGACGGTGCCAAGGAGAACATGACGATGACGTTGCTGAAGCCAGCTCCCCGCCGATCTTCGTCCCGGTGCCGCGGTCCGCAGCCAGTCCTGCTCCTGCCCGCCATCCCCTCACCTCGTTTCTAGTCCCCGACATGGCCGGCCTCTTGGCCGGATCGGAGCCGCTAACCGCTCGCAACGGTCTCCTCCTGGTACGCCTCAGCCCCTGCGCCGCCGGAGGTGGTGGCCCTATCCGTCTGGCTGCGTGCAACCTGATCGCCGGCACTTGCGACGTGCTTCCTCCACTGGACAGCGGGTCCTCCTCGCCCGTAGGCTACACCATCCTAACCGGCGAAGACTGCTTCTCCTCGCCTCCGCCATCGCCTGCGCCCAACTATTCCACCTTCTTCAAGGTCCTAATCTTCGGCCTCAGACACATCCGAACTGGGAGGCTTGGGCATGGCCACTACAATCTCCACATGTTCTCATCATCATCGTCGAGCTGGAGTTCGCGTATAGAGTTTGACGATTTTTACATCACGCGGGGCGATAACGGCGAGCAGTGGCCGTACATGGAGCATAGCATCGTCGTGGACCGTGGCGTGGCACACTACCTCCTCACAAAGTGGCCAGACCAACATCGCCTGCCATCTTACACTGTTGACATGAAGGGCTACGTCTGCGTAAGGGAGCTATGTCTCTCGTCTAACGAACCAACCGCCGACACTCATCTTCTGGCCCTCGTCGGCGGCGAACGCTCGCTCTTTTTAATGTTCGCAGAGGAAAGCCTCCGGATGGAGATCTGGACATTTAGAGGTGACGATGGACACGACAACTTAGACTGGATTTACAAGGGGGTGATGGAGCTGAAACCACCTAAGAACAGACGGATTGATGACGTGCTATGGGTGTGGTTGGGAGAAAAGAGCAACACCTTGCTTATCATGGATTGGGACCTCCGCGCGTACCTTGCTAATCTCGAAACTGGGGCGATGGAGGAGATGACGGAGCTGTTTTACAACACGGTTCCAAATGCCGTGCCTGTAGAGATAGATTGGCCGGCTTTATTCAGGACTCGGCTCGGTAGACACATATGCTAAACTTAAAAAATTTCAGGATGCAATTTTGTAGAATTTGTACAATTTGTACGAATTGAAACTTTTAGAGAAGAATTAGGACCACCAATGTATTTTACTCCTGATTAGTTAGTCTGCTCGTGGTTGTTATACGTATAGGAGTAATAAGTTATAAACATGTGCTATACCTGTGTGTGACCAAACATATAGCTATATGAATCAAAATTTTATTATGTAAAGGCCGTATTTATGCAACGCCTTTCTATAACAAACATTTTTAGATGTTTTATAACATGCATTGTTATGGCCACATTACGCGCTGGTTGAATCGTCCACTGCCATTGTCATTGAAGTTCTGTCATATTTCGCCATATGTCGTCGCTCGCCGGTTAGAACATCAACCGTCGCTGGTTCGAGCACCCGCCATCGCCGGTCATAGCAACCGATCTCACTGGCAGTACTATCGTCACCCTGTGCTAGTTGCATCTTCGAGCACTCCCCCCTCAGGGCCCGCGACAGCTCGCTGCCGGCTTCCCAGCAACGTGATGGGAGCCAAAAGCTGGCTTTGTAGCCAACTGTGGGTAGCCGCACTGTACCAGCTCCTGCCGGTCGCAGGGAAAGTTGTAGCTCGCCAGCTTTCTGACACGTTTATAAGATAGGCAACCACCAAGACCACCCCTCGCCTAAGTCAAGAATGCTACATGCCCGGATCAAGGCATGCCCGAAGCCGCTGGCCACCAACGCCTCTGCATGGGTCCCCGTCCAGAATCTTCATGAGGATGTCGAGAGAACCGTCGTCGAAAACCGAACCGGGAGCTTCGTCGCGCACCATGGGCAAGCCGCCGTTGTGCCATCACCCGTTGCGTGCACGACGACACCCACGCCACTCCATAAACCACCGCCCACAACCTAAAGTGCTTCGCGAAGATGCCACTGTGGAATTTATAGGATGATTGAATATATTGTATTTTATTGTTGTATTGATCTGACCCTTGTATGGGGTATATATAGAATATATGAGGGGTAGAGACTTGGAGTACAAGACAAGTTATGAACGGTTTAAACCTATTCAATCTCTAAGTCCTAATCTCTAACTAAATATAGTAATACATCTAACATTCCCCCTCAGTCATAGCTGGAGTGAAGCGGACGATTACGACTGAATTTGAAGTTTTGCGCTTCCGACGTCTTCTCCGATGCATCATTATCAACTGCGCCTCTGATGGGTTGGCACCTAGGGCGGTGACTGCGTCCCCTTCTGGTGCCTCCCTGGACTCTCCTCTATTCCCTCCCGCAGTCACAGCGGGAGTGGCGTGGACGCTGTGATGCCGCGGGCCCTGTTGACTGGAGTTGTTGCCGCTGTGTTGTTGTAGACCAAGCCATTAATGTCAATGTCGATGTAGCCGATCATGGTGATGTAGGCATGGTCGATGCAGTCGTGGTCTATGGTGTAGTCATCGTGGATGATGAAGCCGCACAAAGCCGGAGGCGCAAAAAAAACGCTATAACGGAGCTGCAGACGTGGACAAGGCACCATGCGGATGTCAGAGGATGTCATCGGCGATGAGTCCACCGGTTTTGCCAAGACCGGAGGAAACCCATTGAGCACACATCGGTTTTGCCAGAACCGTATGGCCGTGTAGAGGTCGTCACCATAGTGACGCCGTGTCGACGCAGTCGTGCCGTCGTGGATGACGCGGTCGATGCCGTCGTCGTGACGCGGTCGATGCCGTCGTTGAGGTCGCGTCTTGCAGAAAAGTCTGTCAGAGGACGCTAGGTGTCCCTCTTGTGGACAAGGCAGCAGCAGTGTGTTGACGAAGATGTTAGTGAAGACCATGTTAATGAAGACCTTGACGATGAAGTGTGGGTGATGACGTCCAAGTTACATAATAAAAAATAATATATACCGGCACGAATCTCCGCATAAAATCAAGAGTCTGTCTAGGGTACACCTATATGACTTAGATGTGCAATATTTCATGCACATCTAGATGTGCCTTAGCAAACCCGTAAATTTTTGTAGTATCAAAAATCAGAAAGCATATTCTTTTTTGTAACCTCTTGTTGTATTACAGAGGATGACGTGGTTCTATATTTTTTTCTACTTTTTCTACGGGGTCTTTTTTTTCTACTTAAACAAGATATTTCTAGTGCTATATAGTGAAGCTCTTGATGAATCAAACAAACAGACAACTGAAACTGTTACAATTTGAAACATACAACATGTAAGATTGTACGTGATCAAAATAGGTTGCCGACTGTCAGGAATTTGGCTTAGACCGAGTACAACGTCACAGAAAGTTCTAAACACCTAAGTTCCACGACGACGCCCCAAGAGGGAAAACGGCATAGGGGTCGCTGCTGCCGAGTCCATAAGGGACAAGAAGGTTCACTTGGAACCCTGTCACGAAGAGGAGCACCACGACGATGTCTTTAGTAAGATAGCGACGCTCGCAAGCATCTTCGTTGTCGGCGACAAAGCGCAGAGCTTTCGCTCGGCAGCTTCCCTTTGCCACACGAGGTCTTTAAGACAGGCGCACCGAGTTCAGCTCCCCAAGTTCGGATCAGAGCGACACCACTGCCAAAGATCGGGAGAGCGCCCGAGCCACTCAGTGCTACCCTCCCGCCGCTCACACGAGAGCCACACCTACATGATGCCCGCTGAAGAGCCAGCCATGCGAACCGCCATCCGAAGCTGCCGCTCCGGTGTCCACGTCCAAGCCACCATCATTCGCGACATCACGGAGCACCAACCTCCAAAGGAGGAAAGAAAGGGGTCTTCTTTCATTCCTTGCCTGGCATCAGTCTTGGAAGGTAACGTAGTAGTTCTGCGTGATCCGGTTATCTTGGGACCGGCATTGTATGAGTGCTACCTCATCATCTTGTATTATTCGACCGTGTACTTGGTTCGATGATTACTTTATATATAAAGTGGGATAAAAATCTGTTTCGAGAGGGATTTGGGTAATTTTGACAGCCCCACCGCTTGTTGGATGCGCCAAATACCTCCCCCCCCCCCCCCCCCCCCCCCCCCCCACACACCCCTACGGGCGTTGATAGGACCGCGAGATGTCGGCACTAGAACGGCCGTCCGTTCCATGGGGACCGGCCTGCTTAATTACTTGATGTCGGCACGCGTAGATCCAAGGAGCGAATCGTCCACCACCTCACGTCCATATGGCTTTGGTGGCACAATATGCCCATATATATGCACATCCCTGTAGTTGCTAGCCAAGATCAACAAGTACTCCCTAGAAGCTGCCAGCCATGGCCGCCAAGAACCACCGCATTGTGCCGCTGCTGCTGCTGCTCCTGGCACTATTCACGCTGGCGGCCGCCGGGCATCCGTCTCTGCCGTCGGACAAGCAATGCCCTCCGACCCCACCCACGCCGCCGACCCCGCCAACACCGCCCACTCCGCCCGGGGGGCAGACCCCGCCGACACCGCCAACCCCGCCTACCCCACCCACGCCGCCGTGCCGAAGGCTGCTGACACGCTGAAGATGCTGGTGCCCGTACGTGTACGTTCGTGGTGCTGCCCATCGCCATGGAGGCCGCTGGACGACAACGACTGCGGTTGCTGTCCTCCGCCTTCGACTGCCTGCCCTTAACTCCATCAATTAGTATCACCTTCCACCTTTGTTTTGGCCTCTTAGGCTTGTCGCAATTTGTAAGTTTTATTATTTCCTGCAAAAATGTTTTTTTTTACTGCAAATAGACTTTATTTCTCAAATAATAGACATGTCATTTACAAGCAGATGAGAAATAAAATCAGGGATCTCATCATCCCAAGAACTAGAAGATCTAGTAGTAAAAGAGTTCTTTGCTAATTCATCTGCCACTTGATTGGCCTCTCTATAGCAATGTCTGAAGGATATGGACGCAAAGTCCATCATAAGTTGTTTACACTCTATGATAATAGCTACCTTCGGGCCTAAATAATCATCAACTTGGTTCAGCGAGTCCACTGCGAACGAACAATCTGATTCAATTTCTATGTTGTTGCATCCAATGTGAGTTGCCAAGTATATTCCGTTTCTGATGGCAGTTAGCTCAGCTGAGTCAACTCCACTGATGTTTGGAACAAACCAACTTGCTGCAGCAATAAAATCACCCCGGTAGTCCCAAGCCACAACACCACAAGCACCTGAAAGTGTTTCATACTGAAAGGAAGCATCAACATTTATCTTCACGATCCCATATCCTGGTTTCCTCCACATGTGGTCGTTCTTACGTATTGGTCCTTTGGGTATAGTTGACCTGAGGAAATTTTTCGCCAAAACCTTAATGGCTAGTGCAGTTTTTTCCGGCGTTTGGACTTTGACTCCCTTTACTATATGTCGGCGCTGCCACCATATATACCATGCTGCTACAACAGCAAGCTCCGCCATTGGTACCTCCGCATCATTGCCCTGAAGCTTTGATAAAATTTCCATCGTAATAGATCCTGATCTGTCCTCGACGACAACTTTCCGTATGACTTGTAGCAAGCCCAGCCGCTCCCAAACATCCGTCGCTCGTCGGCACCTAAATAAGCAGTGTTGAATGTCTTCTGCTCCGACTAAACAAACTGGACATTGAGCTGAGCATGGGATGTGTCGGCTTGCTAATACACCAAAGCATGGGAGGGCGCCATGCAAAACTTTCCATGCAAAATGTTTTATCTTCCCTGGTATTTTCAGCTTCCACATATCCTTCCAAACTGAGTTTATATTTTATGTACCTTACCCATCAGCTCGCACCCACTGTGCCCCATGTTGATGTTCAAACTCCTTATGATAAGCCGATCGCACGGAAAACGTGCCTGATCGTGTATAGTTCCAAGCCACAAAGTCTTCCAACAAGTGATAATTCAAGGGGATTTGTAATATCCTATGAACATCAACAGGAGAGAACACATCACGAATTAGATCCTCATCCCACTGGCCTGTGTACGGATTTATTAACTCATCAACCTTTGAAAGCATTGTTGCACCCCTATTCGTGATTACTTTCCTTGGGACACTTGATGGAATACATGGATCATACCAGATATCAATTTGAGCTCCACTTCCAACACGCCAAATGCAACCCCGCTTAAAAGTCTGAATACCTGCGACAATACTCTGCCAAGTATAAGAAGAGCCTTTTTTTGGTCCATATTTCAATATGTCACCATCTGGGTAATATTTTGCCCTCAGAACTTGCGCACACAAAGAATCCGGGTTTTGGATTAGTCGCCAACACTGTTTTGCTAACATAGCAAGATTAAAACTGTGCAAGTCTCTAAAACCCAATCCTCCTTCCTTCTTCAGAATACACAACCTCCACCACGCAAACCAATGCATTTTCTTTTTCTCCTCATTGTCACCCCACCAGAACCCAGCAATTTCATCAGTGATAGACTTACAGATTCCTTTAGGCAATTTAAAAACTGACATTGCATAAGAAGGTATTGCTTGGGCTACCGACTTTACCAGTACCTCTTTACCTTGCATCGAGAGTGTTTTCTCCTTCCACCCCTTCAACCTCTGGCAAACTCTATCGATCAAGTGCTGGAAACAGTCAGTTCTGTCGACTCCCACCATTGTAGGGAGACCCAAGTATGTGTCGGATAGAGCTTCTGTCTCAATATTTAATTCTGTACACACATTCTCCCTGGTATTGACATTAGTATTAGGACTAAAAAATATACTCGATTTAGCATTACTAACTAGTTGCCCAGAACTAGCACAATATGTGTCAAGAATCCTTTTGAGTGTACTTGCATTATGTGAGTCCGCCTTCATTAGGATCAAGGAATCATCTGCAAACAGTAAATGTGAGATAGGGGGAGCATTTCTACAAACACGGACCCCTTCCAGACCTTCAATTTCCTGTTCATGAGCTAATAAGCTTGCATGCCTGCAGGTCGACTCTAGAGGATCCCCGGGTACCGAGCTCGAATTCGCCCTATAGTGAGTCGTATTACAATTCACTGGCCGTCGTTTTACAACGTCGTGACTGGAGCTTACTGAAGATACACACTCCATGATAAGCTCCACCCAATGTGCATGAAATCCCATCCGCAACATTATTTTTTCCAAGAAGCCCCACTCAACACGGTCGTAGGCTTTGTTCATGTCCAGCTTCACGGCACAAAATCCATTTGATCCATGTGTTTTTTTCTTGATTGCATGAAAACACTCATAAGCTACCAACACATTATCAGTAATAAGTCTGCCTGGGACGAAAGCACTTTATGTTGGAGATATAATTTCAGGAAGGATTCGTTTTAGTCTGTTTGCAAACATTTTTGAAATTATTTTATAAACCACATTGCAAAGATTAATTGGCCTGCAAAAAATGGTTTATGTAACGTATGTTTATCAAGCTTCAAAAACCAGATGAATTTTTTCCCACCATCGTGACAGCCTCCACATCGTTAAGCCCTTGGGCCACACGTCAGCCATACCCGTACAATTTCTTTTGGGGGGAACCTTACTCGTACAATCACACAGATTGGAAGACGAGTCCAAGTGTTGCTAAAAAGGGGGGGGGGGGGGGGGGGGGGTGGGGGAAGACGAGTCCAAGTAGAAAACGTTACACGCGCCCTGCTCACGTTATAAACGTCCCGACGGGCACCCTCGATATCTCTCAGATCAACACGAATATGAAAGATTCCCCAAAAAAGAAAAAAAGCGAACATGGGAGATACAACGGCGGCCATGCTGCTCCCGGACGACATCATCCTCGAGATACTTCTCCGCGTCTCTACCGATTCCGCTACCCTGTTCCGCTGCGCTGCCACGAGCAAGCGGTGGCGCGCTCTCATAGCTGACCGCCCCTTCCTCCAAAGCTGCTGGACGGCGAACGCTAGACACCCGTCACTCCGCCTTGGCTTCTTGATTCAGCAACAATGCAACAAGGAGGACATCAACTCCCCTTACCCGCCGCTCTTCGTCCCGCCACTGGGGTCGGTACGGTGCTCGGCGCTCGCCCCCGCCTCCTCACCGACATCCTATCTTGCGTCCCGGATGGCCTCTTGGATGGTGCGAAGCCACTTGCTGAGCGCCATGGCCTACTCGTCGTACGTCTCTTCCGTGGTGTCCTCGGCAACTCGGTCTGCATTGCCGTGTGTGACCTACGAGTTGGCGCATGCAACGTGCTCCCCCATCTTGCGTGCGAGGCTTCCTTCATCACTTGCACTATTGTAACCGGTGAAGACTGTCCCTCCGTGCAAGGGAAACGTCCATCGTCTTCGGGATACTACTCGGCCTTTTTCAAGGTGCTAGCCCTCGTCGTCAGTGGCCACAAGCGCGACGCCAACGAGGAGTGCAACCTCTACACCTTCTCCTCCGCAGAGCCTACCTGGGGTGTGCCCACAAAGTGTTTCGAGAAAATGTCGGGGATCTGCAGGGGCGGCTTCTCGCTGCTCCAATGGAAATATGATAATGCGGTCGTGTGTCGTGGAGTGGCACACTGGCTCGCCTGGTACTTATCGGAAGTCGGAGTCTCAACTAAATATTACTCCTTAGACGTGAGTGCCGAGACCGACCTTATCTCCTTGAAAGAGATCTCAGTCCCTTTATACCAACTTTCCGACAATAGTAGCATGCTGCCAATGCTCAGCGTCGCCGCGGACGGGTCTCTCGCAATGTTTTGCGCGCGCAAGGAATTTGGCATTTGGTACATAGACATGTGGACGCGGGGAAACGACACCGATAGTGGAGTCTGGCTCCGCACTAAGGCGGTCAAACTAAATGTTGAGGTTCGCCCTTATGCACGCATGTGGCGCAAAGAGAAGGGTGGTACGCTTCTCATCGTAGACGATTCATGGGTCGTGCGGTGGGTTGATATCGAAAACCTAAGAATGGAAGTAGAACATTTCCCGGGTGGCATAGGTTTGCAAGCCATGCCCATGCATGTCGACTGGCCCGTTTTGTTTTCGTCTCTGCTTGGTTAAGTTTGTATAGATAGATTCAAGTGTGATGAGTAAATTGCATGGTCTTATTTGTTTCCTAGGTATTTATTATAATCCAAAGAAATTTGGTTATTATGGTTTTATGAAAATATGGGTATCATATGAGCTTCAGTTTTACCTGAACATGCATTATAGTTAGCATATAATATAACATGTTGTATAATCCCACTATGTTTTGCTTAAAAATTCATGTCATGATCAAATTTCACCTTCTGTACTTCTAATTATCTTTGTCCTACTTTTTGAGAGATCCATTAAAGTGCTTGCCTGATCATCGATACGTACATGTCACTAGTACTCCCTCCGTTTTAAAATAGATGACTCAACTTTATATTAACTTTAGTGCAAAGTTAGTATAAAGTTGGGTCATCCATTTTGAAACGGAGGGAGTACTAGCTAGTACAACATTACTAGTGATGGGTCCAATACACAAGCACACACTCTCATTGGTATTATAATGTTACCAGGCAGGCTGAATGTACAATGAGAAGCTACCCCGTGCATGATGTTAGGAATAGAGTCGCCGCCACCTTGCCACCGAAGGCATCGGCTTCCAGCCTCTCGCATGGAAGCGGAGCAGCAAGATGTTCAACGCCACTGTCCTTGGCAGCCTAGCAGAAAATCAATACATATGACTTAGATATGCAATATTTGAGTCACATCTAAATATACTTTAGCAAAACTGATAGAATTTACAGAGTATCAAAAGTTGGAAAGCATATTCCTTTTTTGTAACCTCTTGTTGTTTTACATAGGATGATGGCATGATGCGGTTCTATATTCTATTCCTACTTTTTTCTGCGGGGTCTATTTTTTTTTCTACTTCAACAAGAATTTCTAGCGCTACATAGTGAAGCCTTTGATGAGTCAAATATAAAAGACAATTAAAACCGCAACAATCTGAAACTTAAACTTGTAAGATTGTACGTGATCACTGTTTGGGAGTAGATAGGCATTGAGCGCTATGTATGGTTAGGGTCCTACACGTGTCCCTCGTACGTACGGGAGTAGATAGGCATGCTTGATGTCGGCACGGGAAATTCCAAGGAGCGAATTGTCGACAACCTCCAATCCTCCATGCATGAGAGTCGGACGTCAATGGCTTTGGTGGCATGTACACCTATGACCTGTCTAAGCTAAGCACGTCCGTATGTATGCATGTGCGTATCCCTGAGGTTGCTAGCCAAGATCAAAAGAAGTGCTCCGGCAGAGAGCTAGTAGAATCTGCCAGCCATGGCCGCCAACGCCGCCCGGGGGCAGACTCCGCCGACACCACCCACCCCGCCGACCCCACCTACGCCGCCGTACGTGCCGACGACTGACACGCTGAAGATGCTAGCATACGTACGTGTACGTACGAGTGCTGCCCATCGCCATGGAGGCGCTGGACGACGAGTGCGGCTGCGGTCCTCCACCTTCCACTGCTCTTAACTCCATCAATTTGTACCACCTTTGTCTTGGCCTCTTGGGCTTGTAGCAATTTCTAAGAATTATTTCCTGCGAAATAAAGGTTTATGTATGAATAGAATGAGTGTTCTTTTTATTCAAGGCTTCGATTACTAGTGTGAGCGCCCTCGCAAAAAAAAAAAGATTACTAGTGTGAGCGCATCATACATCTAAAGATTGAGATAAAAAACTAGTGCGTGTATGCCCATGAAGCTACATGCTTATATATTTTGGAGAGTGAATTCCATTTTTTTTACCTTGTAGTTGTACATTTGTGACACATATTGCCCCTTTGGTGCAACTTCTATAGAAATATCAGATTTTTGAGACTTTTAACATGGATTTCCCAAGTTTTGCATTTTCCTTGTTTATGTTACATAGGATCGGCATGTTGCGTCAATCATTTGTAAAAAAAAATCTGTAAAGATTGGAGCACATCATTGAGCATCATGTTCAGAAAACATGGGTCAAAAGCTTCCATAATGGACATTCTAAACGAATTTCCACTTGATGGGGTAACTAGTATCATAAATGTACAATTACAGGGTAAAAAGTGTGTGGAAACATCGTACCCTTTGCTATGTGCACTACAGGAAGAACTCGGCTTATATCGATATAAACTCGGTTTATATATAAGCCGAGTAAAACTCCCGGCTTATATGACACGGTTTACACTCGATCGGCTTATACGCTATAAGCTGAGTGCCAGTGGAAAAACTTTCGCTTTATATAAGCCGTGTGTTTATATGAGGTTTTCGGCTTACTAAAGTAACATGACAGCAACTGGGAGATAATGGCCACTTGTCACCGTCAGTATAAACCGAGTGCCTACAAGTGCTACGCGGTTTAAATATAAACCAAGTGCCTAAGCGAGCCGCACGGTTTAAATATAAACCGTGTGCCTGCATGAGCCACACGGTTTACATATAAACCGAGTACCTACGAGCGCTACATGGCTTAAATATAAACCGAGTGTCTAAGCGCGCCGCACGGTTTAAATATAAACCTAGTGTCTACACGAGGTGCACGGTTTAAATATAAGCCGGGTGCCTTTGTATGTGGCTTATAGGCCATCCGCTGTTACACATAGCCATAGGGAAGTTACAACTCTTTGCTTCTTACTTCTATCAAGCCATAGGGAAAGTCTATGATGAATTTGGAAAACTAATTTCTTTTTTTAGAGAAAAGGCCATAGCCCGACTTTATAAATAAAGCCACAAGGCAGAGTCACAAACCCAAACACCAACAAAGGGCGAAGCCACCAATAATTCACGATAACAGAACTAGGGACCAGGATCACGAACGTATGAGGGGTACATGGCAACCTGCCAGACACGGCACGCAGGACGGATGAGATAAAAGATAAAGCTACCAAGAAAGACGAAGAAACATCGACAAGCTAGGTCAGACTTCAGGATCCTGCCCATAAATAGAAGACGCCGAGGCCCGAATTTTAGAGATGAGCAGGTCCAGCGCTCCCCAGTCATCCTCCTTAGTCAATGATCTCCAGTGCTGCAAGAAGATACAAGATTTGAAAAGAGAGTCAGCGGCCTTAGTAGGGAAGACGTGTTCGATCGTAAATTTGTTCCTAATCGTCCACAATGACCAACAGATCGCACCCAGGCCAACCCAGGAAGCCCTCTTAGTCACCCCAACCAGTGAGTTGGCAAGGTTTCTCGGCTCAGGAAAGGAGGAGGGATTCCAAGTAACCTGGAGCCAGGAACGGACACAGCTCCAGACCAGCTTAGCCAACACACAATGAAAAAAAAATATGATTCGTGTCTTCCAAGGCACCGCAAAGAGCACAGAACTCCGAGCCCGGCCCGTTTCGCTTACGAATTTGGTCGGCCGCGGGGAGACGACCTCTGAAGGCTTGCCAGAGGAAGATTTTAATCTTAGGGGGAACTCTGGACCGCCACATGCAAGAGAACCTATTCGAAGGGACCCCTCCGATGAGCCTAGAGTATAAAGATTTAACTGAAACCGCCCAGAGGGAGAATGAGGCCAGACCACCGTATCCGGCGTCTCCGAGAGCAAGGGGGAAAAGGCAGAGAATCTTTGCCAGTCTTCAAACTCTTCAGGAGACAGGGAACAATGAAAAGCCAGATCCCAATTATTAGCCGCCACCTCCGCGATGGAGATATCCGGATTAGGACAGTAAGAAAAAAGAACCGGAAAACTACCACCCAGAGGAGTATCACCACACCACCAATCATGCCAAAAACGCACCGAGGTACCATTACCAACATTGAACTTAACATTTCCCAGGAACAAAGGTCTGACTTTAATGAGGTCCTTCCAGAATTGAGATCCACGCCGGTCCACAGCAAACATCGGGCTAGAGTGTGGGAAATATTTAGCTTTAAGTATAGAATACCATAAGGATCCGGCCCCACAGGTCATGATTTTCCACCACCATTTACTTAAAAGACATTTGTTCACAACCAGCATGTTAATAATGCCTATATTTCCGTTTGTTGTCAGCAGCATTTCAATAGAAAGCACCCTGTGCTTGTCAAAACCGGCATGAATGCCAGCCGATAAAAGATAGAAGCCCATTAAAAACATAGGGAGAGAGAAGAGGCAAGCGTTAATCAAAGCAACTTTGCCAGCATTGGTGTTATAGACAATTGAAGACAATTTCTAGTGCTATGTAGTGAAGCTCTTGATGAGTCAAACTAAAAGACAATTGAAACTGTAACAATTTGAAATATACAACTTGCAAGATTGTACGTGATTCCCCGGGGGAAAAAAAGATTGTACGTGATCAAAATAGGTTGCCGATTGTTGGGGATTTGGTTAATTTTGGCAGCCCCACCGCTTGTTGGATGCGCCAAGTCCCTCCATGCATTGAATGCTCTGTATGGTTAGGGTGCTGCACGTGTCCCCCCGTACAGGAGTATATAGGCCCGGGAGATGTCGGCACTAGACCGCTTAATTCCTTGATGTCGGCACGGGAAGCTCCAAGCTAGACCGCTTTGGTGGCACTAGACCGCTTAATTCCTTGATGTTGGCACGGGAGTCCGACGTCCATGGATTTGGTGGCACATACGCCCTTATATATGCATATCCCTGTAGTTGCTAGCCAAGATCAAGAAGTACTCCCTACAAGCTGCCAGCCATTGCCGCAACGAACCACCGCATTGTGCCGCTCCTTCTGCTCCTGGCACTATTCTCGCTGGCCGCGGCCGGGCATCCGTCGCCGCCGTTGGACAAGCAATGCCCTCCGACCCCACCCACGCCGCCGACCCCGCGGACACCACCGACGCCGCCCGGGGGGCAGACCCCGCCGACACCACCCACCCCTGCTACCCCGCCTACCCCGCCGTGCCGAAGGTTGACACGGTGAAGCTGCTAGTGTACGTACCACAGTACGTAGTGCTGCCCATCGCCATGGAGCCGCTGGACAACAAGTGCGGCTGCGGTCCTCCACCTTCCACTGTCCTTAAGTCCCTAAAAACTAGTACCACCTTCCACCTTTGTCTTGGCCTCTTGGGTTTGTACTAATTTGTAAGATTTATTTCCTGCAAAATAAGGGTTTATGTGTGAATGAAGTGTGTGTAACTTATGTTTATGAATCTTCGCAAAAAAAGCATATGTTTATTAAGCTTCTGATATAAGTATGTTTATATTTTCTGTTTGAGTTAATTCCATCTTTTATCCCCATGACATAAGAAAGTGACAGAATTGATCCAAAATTGCGAAAATCCTGAACTTATACCCCTATTTATCATCTTTCAAAAAAAGAATATCTGAAAAGAACTTCCCATGAGTGCCCTCGTTCTCGTTCCCCTACTCGAGCACCGTCGGTCACATACCACTACCGCCGGATCAAGTTGGAGGTGGGGATGCCTGGTTAGAAATTTGCTCAGATCTGAAGGGGTTTTTGAGAGATGCTACACAAGGCGATTCCCTGGCATCGTCCGCTGAACGACGTGCAGAGAGGCAAAGCCTATATGCGCATACAACAATAACTTGCCACGCTGGCAGCCATGGTAGCCTCAGGGAAAAGCTCTACAAGAACCCTGTAACATCCCAAAATTCTAAATTTTGGAATGTTATAAACAAATAGATTGATTGATTGATTGTTTGATTGATTGCGTGAAATTTGAGTGAAATTCGAATTCTTTTTGAAAGTTAAATGAGAGGGAATAAAAGGACTTTCCCAAACTTTCATATTTGTTTTCTGATCTCCGTGAATTCAAATTCTTTTCACCACGAAACCCTGGAGAAAAGATGACATGACTTCTTCCATTTATTTAAATGACAAGGGGTGCTGAAAACATTTGAATTTCATTTGGAAAAATATTTCCAATTCTGCAACTCTATGCAACTCAATGATTTTCACGAGAGAAGATAAAATGACTTCTTCAAATTATATGAAATATGAGTTGGGAGTTTTCTCAAAATTTGAATAGAGGATCATTTGATTTATTTATTTCATCTTCAATAATTTTTCCGTTATAAAAAAGTATAAGAGAAAGGAATAATATGACTTTCTCAAAATATAGGAAAAATGAAGATTTAATAAATAGATCAAATTTCGTTTTCCGGAGTTTATTTGCATTTTATTTGGATAGGGAAAAATGTGCGTTTTCAAAAATTGCATTTTAGGCCCGGAGAAAAGTTCATTTTGTTTGGCTCATTTTTAGGAGTCGGGGAAAATTTACTTTAAGTTTTTCAGAGTTCGTTTAGTTCTTTTTTTGTTTTCTTTTCTACGCGCGAAACCGTTTAAAAAAAAATCCAGCAGCGCGCCTTGGGCCAAAGGCCCAAGCCGCCGCAAGCCAAGCCGCCGGCCAGGAGGGCCAAAGGCCATCGCCGCGCCAGGGAGCCGCCGCCTCTTTCTTTTAGGAAATCCTAGTAGGACTTTGGTCCTACTTCCGTATATTCCTTTTCTAGTTCTAGATTTTTTCCTTCCCTCTTTTCTAATCCTATTCCTAGTCTAATTTCTTGTCCCCTATCTCAAGTAAAACCCCCCTTTCCAATATAAATACCCAAGCACCCCTCTTCTAAATCATCAAACCCAAAGCCTAGAGCTCCACCCCACCCCGCGCCCCACACCCCACGCCGCGCCGCCGCACCACCAAGCCGCGCCTCTCACCCCCCGCGCCCTGCCGCCGCGCCGCCGCCGCGCCCTGCCCACCGCTCGCCACGCACCCCTCACCGCCGCCGCGCCCCTCAACCGCGCCACGCCGCCTCGCCCGCCGCCTCACCGCGCCGCCGCCCTTGTGCATCGGCCGCCGCCCAACGCCGCCATACACCGCCGCCGCCGCCATGCGTCACCGCGCCGCCGCCGCCCTGCGTCAACGCCGCCGTCGCCGCCGTTCGCCGGAGGTACCGCGCCGCGTCTCTTCTTTCCCTCGGTTCGGTTTTATCTTATAAACCGTTCCGATTCTTTTCTTCTCTACCGATTCGTTTTCTCTCCGATTCTTCGCCAAACCGTTCCGGTTTTCTAGATCGGTTTTCGTTCTTCTTTCGGACCGTTCGTCTCAACGAACGTGATCACCGATTATTCCCGGTTAACGACGCCCGTCCGTTTAACCGTTCGTCTTTTTCTTTTCGTCGGATTTATTCCGCGATCGCGATCTCAGATCCGATCTTCGTTCTAGTTTATCTTCTCGCCCGTTTATCGGAATCAGGTGATTCAAGCGCCTGGAGTTTCGTCTCGAAACTGCCGTTCCGTCTAATCAACTTGAACAAGTTTTTGCTACTGTAAAATTTTGACCTAGTTTCAACTTGCTAGAACCGAGTTGTTTTCTTCCGCCGTTTGTTTTCCGTCATTTGTTCGGTTCGTTCTTTCTTTGCAACCGGAGTTCTTAAGTTGAACCTTCTGGTTCGTTCTCTCGTTCGAGTTTTACTTGTGCATTAGATGAGTACTTATTGTGTGGTTACTATTGTTGCTTACGATAGATTGACCGGAGTGTGACGAGTAGATCTATCAAGAGTTTTGAGTGCGAATCATCTTCATCAACATTGCAGGCAAGTTCACACTTTGATCATACCTTTTCTACAACCCATGTTTTATTGCATTAGATCAATCCTCACACATTGCATGATTAGGATCTAATTAAATTGTGGGATGGGAAGTAGATGAGGTAGTACCTATTACCTGTATTATTATGAAACCTTTGGGAGTTACTTCTACGTTTGCTTATTATGCCATGCTATGCTAGTAGACGTGGATTGGGTGAGTGATATCCATGACAGATGTGAGTGATAATTTTAATGGTTTATCTAAGGTGGCAACTTAAACACACATCTGGGTGGATTGAGGCACCTGATGTCTATCAGGACTTGCCTGTTTTTTTTGGACCGCCACCCAGGCTCAAAGGGATCATAAGATAATTCATGCTAGAAACTTCCGTGTGCAGCCACATGCTACTATGGGATCTGGCATAGTTGACTAAGTTGTGCGAACTCTTACGGGGTGGACTAGCAGATGTAGGGGTTGTAGGTGGTACGGTCTACCCCACATGTAAGGTGCTAGTGCTTCTGAAAGACTATGTCTCGATCATCCGTCTTCTCAAACACCATGTAGTGCGAGAAAACAAACGGAGGCGATCGAGTCATGTGGGGAAAAGTGCGCAAACCTCTGCAGAGTGTACAAACTAATCATGATTAGCCGTGTCCCCGGTTATGGACATCTTGAGTATCTAGTACTTGAATATCATGTGAATCTCATCATGTTACTTCTAATTAATGTTGTTGGGTTTTAATTATTTTTAATTGGGATTGAGAATGCTGTCAACCATTCTCAATGTTTCATAACCACCATGATAGTTAAATAAATTTATTCCTTTGCAGTAGGGAAAATTGGCTTTACGCAAAAACCTTATAACCATAGAGCTTTTCCACCAGCCAAATATGCATGTAGTGATAGCCATTTTTCATTATTCTCTATGGTGTGAATTTGCCAGTACATTCAATGTACTGACCCGTTTCGGGCTGCAACGTCTCATGTTGCAGGATTATCTTACGACGAGTAAGTGATACGTTAGGGTTACGATTTCTACACTCAACTTTGCCGTTGGTGTTGATGGGAATCCACAACCTTGTTGCTTCCGCTATATTGGATTGAGGTAATAGTATTTACGTTACTTTATACATGTGATTTACCTCTGTTATAAATCCTTCGAGTACTGTGTGTGTCAGCATACTGATCCAGGGATGACAGATAAGCACAGAGACTTGATCCATTCGGGTCGGGTCGCTACAAGATGGTATCAGAGCACATGTTGACTGTAGGACGTGACCCTAGAAACTGGCAAGCCCATAGCAAAGACTTTTCTCTACAACTTTTCCTTTCAAAAAGATCTTTTACGTCTCTTCTCTTCTGAGCTTATTCAAAAATTCCCTTTAGTGAGACCATACCCCTTTCCCCTTTTGACCATTCGAAGATTCGACAGATGAGACCACTCCAAGAAGTACAAGATATCGGACAACTGAGACCACTATGGAATGAAGGAGATTTTACCATACATTATGATAATGGAAACTACAACGGTTGAAGACTCCGAAGACTAGGAGAATCTGAAGGCTCTGAAGAATCCCAGATTTGTATGACCTAGGAAGGCTACCCTTATGGAACTTGGCAGATTATGGAAGTTGTCAATACCCGAGATCAAGGTGTATCAGAGAAAGACTGAAACAAGGAGTATGAGAACTCGAAGTTTTGTCAAAGAAACCCTAAGGCAGGAGATATCAACTGTGGAGAGATAGCTCATGGAAATGACAAGAGCAGAAACACGGTTATTCGTGATGTCATCCCCCGCTAATGCTATTGTCACCGTGCTAAGTTAAGGATGCATGTCATCAGAATGGATTTGATGGAAGAAGGTTGATGGAGCACCTATCATAAGATGAAGTTTTAGCCCTAGCCGGTGTATCACCAGGATCTGGAGTAGTACATAAAGAAGTTTAAAATGGAGCTCCAGGAAGTCGTATTAGACAAGGAAGTATTTCATGAGGAACTCAGGATCCTGAAGATGAGAGTAGCCAAGCTGGAGGAGCTACAACCTCGAGATACCGAAGAACTGTCAGGAACTGAAGGACCGTATGACCATGGTTCATGTGAAGGATGTTGAAACCTAGAAGTTTGGAATGCAATTCCAGAATATTCAAGGATGTCACGAGAGACTTCGCGTCAACAGAGTTGATCTGGCAAAAGAACTTGAGAAGGACAAGCATGATCGGAAGAAGCCATTGGAGGCATGAACAAGGTTTGAAGAGTTTGACGACGTTGACCTTAGAAGACCAAACCCCTGTATTGTACCTACGTTAGATGCGACGTTTGTGAGATGTCACTTGTTTGATGTTTTTCGACAGCCACAACAAAAATCTGTCTTTTCAAAACTGTTGTTTGCATTTTGTGTATCCCTCTCTATCTCTCTTAACTCACCCTAAACCCACATGGACCCAATAGAGGATGAATGAAGATGAGCTTATATTTTCTGGACCGATGAGTCAATTGGAGACGGACCGATGGATTCAGAACATGGAGGATCATATGGAGAACAACCCTATAGTCGGAAAGGATATGGCCCAGCATGCTCTTCAATGCTTTGAAAGAGGTGCTGCTACTTGGTGGAGGATGTACCAAACCATCAATGGATGGCAAGGAGTAACCACTTGGAAAGAATTTAAGTTGACTTTGCTAAAGTCTCAGTTTGTGTCCCAGAAGTTGAAGCCTTATGGAAAGGATATGAGGAAACCATGTGCATGCAAGATTTGTCGAGAAATCGGACACACCCATAAAGAACACGAGGATAAATGCCCTAATTGTGAAGGAAGTCACCCAGCTGAAGAATGCCCAACTAGGCAGATCACTTGTTTCTTGTGTGAAGGGACTACCCACTACCCTGCACAGTGTCACATTTACCCCTTGGTACAAAGAACCATCCAGCAGAAGGAAGAAGCAATGAAAGGAGCCCTAATGGAAAATTTAGAAGAACCTGCGATGAAGGAAGAGGTGGAGGACACACCGAAAGAGGAACCAATTAAACCCTGCACCAAGTCTTGCTATTCATGTGGAGAAGAAGGACACGTATCTCAAAATTGTATGAAGGGGGATCTAGTAGAATTCCCGATAGAGGAAGTAGAATATGACCCACAGGAAATAGAAGCCATGATTGGAATGGAAAGGTCCAGGAAAGGAAACCGATTGGAGCCCAGGAGGAACCTGAGTCATATCATCTGTTACAAATGCAAGGAGTCAGGGCACTACCTCAGCAATTGCCCACAAATGGAGCCAAGGACCCAAGTAGGCTATATAATCACAAGGAAACCTCGAAACTTGCCCGAAGTAATATGTTTCCGTTGTAATGGAGCAGGGCACTTTGCCAGAGGTTGTCCGAAGGAGAAGGAGACTTGTGATAAATAGTTGAGTTTGTAACAGAAGTAATATAGTAGTGGTAGTGAGAACATTTTCTTTTATATAGAGGTATTGAGTTGAGGCATGTAATGGAAAAACAGGAGATTGTAATGCTTTGAGAATTAATAAAGTTAGCCTCGTTGGTACTGATATGGATTTTATGAGTTGCTACTCTATGAAGGAGGATTTTGACCATTTTTGAGGATAAGAGAAATATGGTCTATGGAAGATTTGTGCATTTTAAGGGTGGTAGTACCGTGTAAGAACCCTTGACCCCCAGAAAGGATAAAGATACTCCACTGCGTGGATTTTGGACAAAATGAATACGAGTTTTGTCTCGATATGTGTGATGCCCCAAGAGTATGTGGGATGAAGTTGGAGACCGACAGTTGTTTGGACCAAATGTGATCAAGGAGTCAGAAGAGAATGTTAAGTTGATTCGAGATAGGCTGAAGGTAGCTCAGTCCAGGCAGAAGAGTTATGTAGACTCACAAACTCAAGGAGGTAGTCTATGAAATTGGAGACAGAGCATGTCTTCATGTGTTCCCTCTGCGAGGAGTTAAACGAATTGGAGTTAAGGTAAAATTAGCCCCGAGATTTGTAGGACCGTACCGAGTTTTGGAGCATATGGAAGAAGTGGCCAACAAGTTTGAGTTACCCGAAGGACTGTCAGGAGTTCAAGATGCGTTTCACGTTTCCCAGTTGAAGAAGTGCCATATGGCCAGTATTTCCCTGTAAGGACGCTTGACCCTGGAAAGGATAATCATGTTCCACGAAGTGGAATGGACTCCACAAGTATAAGTTTTTATCTTTGTATGTGGGATATTCCACGAGGATGAAGAGATGAATTACTATTGGATATAAAGGAGGTATGATGTTGGAAATATGGATCAATGGAAACTCCATGATGAGTCTGAGTAATCATGTCCTAGTTTGGTGCCAATATAAGGAAGGAAGACAATACAATTGGATGGATTTAAGAATACTAGGAAATTGGAAGTTGGAATAATGATCCATTGCCCGATGATAAGTTCAAGGACTACAAGAGATGAGATGGGCCATAACCCACAGGCCCCAGGACCTGCCAAGAAGCAAGCACATTCTTGCTGAAGGAAGGACCCATACCTTTGTCGATAGACGATTTTATAGGAGTAACGCAAACCTGAGAGTTGTGAAGGAACGATAGATGTTTGTCTGGCTTGCAGAATCCATGGATTATCCGAACTTAGTTCGTCGACAAGAGAAATTCTGCAATGCTTGTGAGGATGACCGAGTGTTAGAATGCGAGATTCGCTAAACTGTATACATGGTAATGATTTGGGTGCGGGATGGATTGATCACCATACCGACTTACTCTTATTATTCTCCTTGCTATATGGGATGGTAAATCTGAGTGACTTGCCTATAGTAGAGAGACGACGATATTAAACCTTGTTAAACCTTAGAATGGTATAAGAATTTTCCCTTGTACACGGCAGCTTTTTGCCAACCGTAGGTTATACGGTGAGGATCAACCCAGACCCATTTCCTGCAGGAGAAACCACAAATTGTTGACCACCATGAGATATCGATAGTTGTTTAGTTTTGGCGCCAGACCCGTCAGCTAAGAAGACCCAATCTCGGAAGAACCTTACCAAGATGAAAGGATAGAAAAATTGTGGTAAAGGTTATGCCACTACCTGAAGAGCTCAGAGAAGAAATTTTCTCGAAGATTTGAGAAGACCGACCCTGTTAACAATATCGATGAAGTATACGAGTTTTGATGGAACCGTAACCATGCTCCTAAGGGTGGTAGCACCCCAGACCCCGGAGACGATCGATGAATTTTTTGGAGACCCCCAAACCCTAACCTATTTCTTGCTAGCCTCTCCGAATCTCGAGGACGAGATTCCTTTTAAGGGTGGTAGGTTTGTAACATCCCAAAATTCTAAATTTTGGAATGTTATAAACAAATAGATAGATTGATTGATTGTTTGATTGATTGCGTGAAATTTGAGTGAAATTCGAATTCTTTTTGAAAGTTAAATGAGAGGGAATAAAAGGACTTTCCCAAACTTTCATATTTGTTTTCTGATCTCCGTGAATTCAAATTCTTTTCACCACGAAACCCTGGAGAGAAGATGACATGACTTCTTCCATTTATTTAATGACAAGGGGTGCTGAAAACATTTGAATTTCATTTGGAAAAATATTTCCAATTCTGCAACTCTATGCAACTCAATGATTTTCACGAGAGAAGATAAAATGACTTCTTCAAATTATATGAAATATGAGTTGGGAGTTTTCTCAAAATTTGAATAGAGGATCATTTGATTTATTTATTTCATCTTCAATAATTTTTCCGTTATAAAAAAGTATAAGAGAAGGAATAATATGACTTTCTCAAAATATAGGAAAAATGAAGATTTAATAAATAGATCAAATTTCGTTTTCCGGAGTTTATTTGCATTTTATTTGGATAGGGAAAAATGTGCGTTTTCAAAAATTGCATTTTAGGCCCGGAGAAAAGTTCATTTTGTTTGGCTCATTTTTAGGAGTCGGGGAAAATTTACTTTAAGTTTTTCGGAGTTCGTTTAGTTCTCTTTTTGTTTTTTTTCTGCGCGCGAAACCGTTTAAAAAAAAATCCAGCAGCGCGCCTTGGGCCAAAGGCCCAAGCCGCCAAGCCAAGCCGCCGGCCACGCCAGGCGCAAGGCGCCAGGGAGCCGCCGCCTCTTTCTTTTAGGAAATCCTAGTAGGACTTTGGTCCTACTACCGTATATTCCTTTTCTAGTTCTAGATTTTTTCCTTCCCTCTTTTCTAATCCTATTCCTAGTCTAATTTCTTGTCCCCTACCCCAAGTAAAACCCCCCTCCCCAATATAAATACCCAAGCACTCCCCTTCTAAATCATCAAACCCAAAGCCTAGAGCTCCACCCCACTCTGCGCCCCACACCCCACGCCGCGCCGCCGCACCACCCAAGCCGCGCCTCACCCCGCGCCTCTCACCCGCGCCGCGCCCTGCGTCGCCGCGCCGCCGCTGCGCCCTGCCTACACCGCCGCCGCGCCACCCCTCACCCGCCGCCGCGCCCCTCAACCGCGCCACGCCGCCTCGCCCGCCGCCTCACCCGCGCCGCCGCCCTTGTGCATCGCCGCTGCGCCCAACGCCGCCATACACCGCCGCCGCCGCCATGCGTCACCGCGCCGCCGCCGCCCTGCGTCAACGCCGCCGTCGCCGCCGTTCGCCGGAGGTACCGCGCCGCGTCTCTTCTTTCCCTCGGTTCGGTTTATCTTATAAACCGTTCCGATTCTTTTCTTCTCTACCGATTCGTTTTCTCTCCGATTCTTCGCCAAACCGTTCCGGTTTTCTAGAGCGGTTTTCGTTCTTCTTTCGGACCGTTCGTTTCAACGAACGTGATCACCGATTATCCCCGGTTAACGACGCCCGTTCGTTTAACCGTTCTTCGTTTTCTTTCACGTCGGATTTATTCCGCGTTCTCTCCGATTGCGATCTCAGATCCGATCTTCTTTCTAGTCTTCTTCTCGCTCGTTTATCGGAATCAGGTGATTCAAGCGCCTGGAGTTTCATCTCGAAACCGCCGTTCCGTCTAATCAACTTGAACAAGCTTTTGCTACAGTAAAATTTGACCTAGTTTCAACTTGCTAGAACCGAGTTGTTTTCTTCCGCCGTTTGTTTTTCGTCGTTTGTTCTGTTCGTTCTTTCTTTATAACCGGAGTTCTTAAGTTGAACTTTCTGGTTCGTTCTCTTGTTCGATTTTTCCCTGTGCATTAGATGAGTACTTATTGTGTGGTTACTATTGTTTGCCTACGATAGATTGACCGGTGTGTGACGAGTAGATCTATCAAGAGTTTTTGAGTGCGCATCATCTTCATCAACATTGCAGGCAAGTTCACACTTTGATCATACCTTTTCTACAACCCATGTTTTATTGCATTAGATCAATCCTCACACATTGCATGATTATGATCTAATTAAATTGTGGGATGGGAAGTAGATGAGGTAGTACCTATTATCTGTTTTATTATGAAACCTTTGGGAGTTACTTCTACGTTTGCTTATTATGCCACGCTATGCTAGTAGACGTGGATTGGGTGAGTGATATCCATGACAGATGTGAGATGATAATTATAATGGTTTATTTAAGGTGGCAACTTAAACACACATCTGGGTGGATTGAGGCACCTGATGTCTATCAGGACTTGCCTGTTTTTTTTGGACCGCCACCCAGGCTCAAAGGGATCATAAGATCTTTCATGCTAGAAACTTCCGTGTGCAGCCACAAGCCATTATGGGCTCTGGCATAGTTGACTAAGTAGTGCGAACTCTTACGGGGTGGACTAGCAGATGTAGGGGATGTAGGTGTACCGGTCTACCCCACATGTAAGGTGCTAGCGCTTCTGAAAGACTATGTCTCGGTCATTCGTCTTCTCAAACACCATGTAGTGCGAGAAACCAAACGGAGGCGATCGAGTCTTGTGGGGAAAAGTGCGCAAACCTTTGCAGAGTTTACAAACTAATCATGATTAGCCGTGTCCCCGGTTATGGACAACTTGAGTATCTAGTACTTGAATATCATTGTGAATCTCAACATGTTACTTCTAATTAATGTTGTTGGGTTTTAATTATTTTTAACTGGGATTGAGAATGCTGTCAACCATTCCCAATGTTTCACAACCACCATGATAGTTAAATAAATTTATTCCTTTGCAGTAGGGAAAAATTGGCTTTACGCAAAAACCTTATAACCATAGAGCTTTTCCACCAGCCAAATATGCATGTAGTGATAGCCATTGTTCATTATTCTCTATGGTGTGAATTTGCTAGTACATTCAATGTACTGACCCGTTTCGGGCTGCAACGTCTCATGTTGCAGGATTATCTTACGACGAGTAAGTGATACGTTAGGGTTACGATTTCTACACTCAAATTTGCCGTTGGTGTTGATGGGAATCCACAACCTTGTTGCTTCCTCTATATTGGATTGAGGTAATAGTATTTACGTTACTTTATACATGTGATTTACCTCTGTTATAAATCCTTCGAGTACTGTGTGTGTCAACATACTGATCCAAGGATGACACATAAGCACAGAGACTTGATCCATTCGGGTCGGGTCGCTACAAACCCCGTGCAGACCCCGCCGCATCCTCCTTTGACTACCAAAATTCACTCGTAGCCTTGTTGATGACTGCAATAGAGCCTTCATGCACATGCCCCTAAGGACCAGCGCCATGCGGCCATGGTCGTTGGTATTGAATCCTGGAATTGATCCGAAACACCCGACACTATATCTAAAGCTCTTGTGGACACCTGGTTCAGATCCAAAACGCCCGACACTAATTTCCCGGGTTTTAGCACACTCTCTCGTTGCCCTCAAGCATTTTATAGTGGAAAGAACTTTTTCTTTCAGGAAATAGTTTAAGTTCTCTAAATTCATCGTAGATGAAGAAATTGTGTTACCGATGAATCAAACCAAGATGCGTCTTCAGAGTACTTTCACGAAATCGGACTGTTCTGGAGTGTGGCTAATAGATTCTACAGAAAGAAATTTGGCAGGTACAGATTCTACAATGGTTGCATACATAAGGTCGTTGATCGTGTGCCACGGTGTGGCGCGCCATTTCTTGATGTTACATATATCATCTCGACCCACATACTAGTATTTTACGTGGCCACTTGAAAGTCTGAAATTTTAGTGGTGAATACATACTGTATTAAATTTCCGTTAAAGACTATATAAATCATGAAGTCCTTGGGCCTTTGCGCACAATGTAAGTTAAGCCCTTGGGCCGTGGCTGGTGGTCCGACCTGGAATATGTAGGAACCAATATCGTGGCATGGTGCGATCGTGTCCGTTCTGTTGGTGCTCACCGCAAGTCGCGCATGTCGGAGCACGTCGCGGGCATGGCCAGAGCGGGCGGAGCGTGGGCACGATCGGCAAGTGGGGGCGTGAGTGCGTGCCCAGGGTGATGGCTCGGGGTATAAAGTCGTGCGGTGACCGTTGTAACAGCTGAGGCAGCTCGAGTAAGTGCTTGAGGAAAGGAATCGCTCTCGTTGTGGCAGGCGTTCGTGCGCCAGAAATCCTCCAGTGTCCACTGTGTCTCCTTCTTCCTTCTTTCTTCTACAGTGTGCAGCAGAGAGAGAGAGAGAGAGAGAGAGAGAGAGAGAGAGGGCACCAGAAAGGTAGGGCGAAGCCACTGCGCCAACATATGTCTTGCATGTAAGAGCCGTGTGGGGCGGACCTATATCAAGTTATTTCATTTTCACTTCCCTTCAGAACTAACGAGTAGTGGTGGTGTGCCGTAGAGGTAGGAGATGGGGAATCCATGTAGTTCATGGTGGGCAGCAGAAGCGGCGGTGTTGGGTAGGGTTAGGGTTTTGGTAGATGGGTGGGGGCAACATCTATGGAGTAGGTAGCGGCGATAGGAGGATGAAAAGTGGCAGTGGCGGTGGATAGGGCTAGTGCCAGAGGCATCTGTGGGGAGGGTAACTATGAAGGAACTAGAATGGAAAAGGAGCAGCGATGGCGGCTACAGGGGGTGTGGCGATGGTGGCGGCTAGAGAGGAGAGCGGCGGCAGCTAGAGTTCTGGCACGGCTAGGGGAAAGCATGAAGAGAAGGTTGATACCATGTAGAGAAAGTATTTGTCGCAAAACAATTGTATTCTCATGATGGGGTGCCCGCATATAACACGTACAATGGTAGTATCGTCCACATCTAAGATCACTAATTACACAATATGTACTTGGGGAACAAGTTGGACGACTACAAGTACTACAATGACGTGTGTGCATGTGACATGCATACGTGTTTCTCGATATGCATGACCGGGAAAGCCTTGATTTGCAGCAACGAAGAGGAAAGGATTAGGACGAGAATCGGGATTACGAAGCTAGGAATGGACTTGTGCTTTGAGATTGTAGATCCCACATGGCATTCATCGGGGTGGGTGAGTTAGACCCGGTATCATAGATTTTCTTCTCTTTATGCTCACCAACAAAGCAGCCAATTTCTCTTTCCTTGTTCACAAGAGCTCTCTCATACCTCTCCTCATAGGGCCTCATTCCCTCAAGCTCCCTGTTGGGGAACGTAGCAGAATTTTAAAATTTTCTACGCATCACCAAGATCAATCTATGGAGTCATATAGCAACGAGGGAGAGGGGAGTGCATCTACATACCCTTGTAGATCGCGAGCGGAAGCGTTCAAGAGAACGGGGTTGATGGAGTCGTACTCGTCGTGATCCAAATCACCGATGACCTAGCGCCGAACGGACGGCACCTCCGCATTCAACACACGTACGGTTGGGAAGACGTCTCCTCCAACTTGATCCAGCAAGGGGGAAGGAGAGGTTGATGGAGATCCAGCAGCACGACGGCGTGGTGGTGGAAGCAACGACGATCTCGGTAGGGCTTCGCCAAGCTTAGCGAGAGGGAGAGGTGTCACGGGAGGGAGAGGGAGGCGCCAGGGGCTAGGGTGCGGCTGCCCTCCCCCCACTATATATAGGACCCCTAGGGGGGGGGCGGCGGCCCTAGGAGATGCAATCTCCAAGGGGGGCGGCGGCCAAGGGGGGTGGAGTGCCCCCCAAGCCAAGTGGGGCGCCCCCACCCCTAGGGTTTCCAACCCTAGGCGCAGGGGGAGGCCCAAGGGGGGCGCACCAGCCCACTAGGGGCTGGTTCCCCTCCCACTCCAGCCCATGGGGCCCTCCGGGATAGGTGGCCCCACCCGGTGGACCCCCGGGACCCTTCCGGTGGTCCCGGTACAATACCGATTACCCCCGAAACTTTCCTGATGGCCGAAACTCGACTTCCTATATATAAATCTTCACCTCCGGACCATTCCGGAACTCCTCGTGACGTCCGGGATCTCATCCGGGACTCCGAAAAACTTTCGGGTTACCGTATACTAATATCTCAACAACCCTAGCGTCCCCGAACCTTAAACGTGTAGACCCTACGGGTTCGGGAGACACGCAGACATGACCGAGACGACTCTCCGGTCAATAACCAACAGCGGGATCTAGATACCCATGTTGGCTCCCACATGCTCCTCGATGATCTCATCGGATGAACCACGATGTCGAGGATTCAATCAATTCCGTATACAATTCCCTTTGTCAATCGGTACGTTACTTGCCCAAGACCCGATCGTCGGTATGCCAATACCTTGTTCAATCTCGTTACCGGCAAGTCACTTTACTCGTAAAGCAATGCATGATCCCGTGATCAACCACTTGGTCACATTGAGCTCATTATGATGATGCATTACCGAGTGGGCCCAGAGATACCTCTCCGTCATACAGAGTGACAAATCCCGGTCTCGATTCGTGCCAACCCAACAGACACTTTCGGAGATACCCTTAGTGCACCTTTATAGTCACCCAGTTACGTTGTGACGTTTGGCACACCCAAAGCACTCCTACGGTATCCGAGAGTTGCACAATCTCATGGTCTAAGGAAATGATACTTGACATTCTGAAAAGCTCTAGCAAACGAACTACACGATCTTTGAGCTATGCTTAGGATTGGGTCTTGTCCATTACATCATTCTCCTAATGTTGTGATCCCGTTATCAATGACATCCAATGTCCATAGTCACGAAACCATGACTATCTTTTGATCAACAAGCTAGTCAACTAGAGGCTCACTGGGGACGTGTTGTGGTCTATGTATTCACACATGTATTATGATTTCCGGATAACACAATTATAGCATGAACAATAGACAATTATCATGAACAAGGAAATATAATAATAACCATTTTATTATTGCCTCTAGGGCATATTTTCAACACTCCCCTCCTTCTCCCCTTCACCCATGATCTCTCCCATCAACAATATGTCGTCCCCTACCTCCTAGGCAGCCAGGACATTCTCTTAAGGAAGAAGAAGAGAAGACAAGAAGTTGAGATAAGAAGAGGACCGGGATAGGAAGAAAGATAAGATCCTCACCTCCCCTTTCTCGAGCCTCAAGGGTGAGTTCCACCACCCTCCATGATCCTCTCAGGTGTTGTACATGGTGAATCCTAGGTTCCTAGGGTTGGGGAGCAGCTAGTTCATTTCAGAATTAGGTCAAGAATCTATCTATAACTCTATATTGTTGTTTCTTGCATACAGATCTAGAAATCATCAATTTTGAGTCCGTATATGGCAAAATCATAGGAGGAGCATGTGGAATGCTTTGTAGGTATTGCTCCTACATCGTTTTGATTGGTTAACTATATCAATTAGAGTGGTCAAGCTCGTGTTTTACATGTTTCTTTGCAGCTCTTCAAAATTTTAGAGATGGAGAACAATAGTTTACCCATAGGCTTTAGGAGCTTTAACCATTCCAATAAATTCATGTTTTGTTCCCTGCAATGTTGTGTGTGATGCATAGCTGCTAATACAAAAAAAATCAATTAATTATAATGAGTATTTGTCTTCCTATGAATTTCCAACATGAGCAACTCGCTAGTTTGGATCTGGAAATAGTGGAGTAATAATTTCCAACGTGAGTTCTTATAGTTGGAACTTTTTTGTAGATAAGTTTCTAATGAGTCCAAAGCCATATTGTTTGTTTGTTTTCGATTTCCACTAGTGTAAAATGGGCCTTTAGTCCTGGTTCTAGAGGACCTTTAGTCCCAGTTTTGGAACCGGGACTAAAGGGTCGGGACTAAAGGTCCCCCCTCCCCCCTTTAGTCCCGGTTCTGTTACGAACCGGGACTAAAGGCCCTCCATGTGGCCGCTATTTGGAGCTCCACCTTTAGTCCCGATTGGTAACACCAACCGGGACTAAAGGAAATTTTACGATTCTTTTTTGATATTTTTTTAACTTTTCCCCAATTTGCAAAATTTTGAATTATTTTACAATTTAATCTCTAATCATCTCACGCTTAACTTCCGAGTTGTATTCCCCCTAGTTTTCATGTTTGCACTTGTTGTTTTCCTGACAATAGTAAGATGTCAATCCTATTAACCATCAGGAGTTTAGCTTGAGCATGAAGTCACACGTTTCACTGTTTGAGTTTGGAACTATTATTCTAAAAAACAATAATTATTTAGTAACACTAATATTTCTTGAATAAGTAGTTTGACCGCAGTTTGACCACAATTTGACCAGATTTGACCAAAATTCAAAAAAACTGAAATAATTATTTAGTAACACTTGATCAACGAGCAAGTAAAGCCTTGTGAAAGGATAGGATCATCTAGGCTTTTGTGATCTCTTATCTGTCCTTGATATATGATGGCTGCTACTAGTAGAACTGCATATATAATGAACTCCAACACTTTGGTAACATGTAACCAACAATAATCACTATCGCTGGTAGATACTACACGTGTCGGTTTTCATGGACAAACACTCATGCATGTTATAAGATTAGCAGACCCTCGGAACAGCTACTCGAAATCTTATTACAAAAACAATACTGAGATAGCTCATGAGCCGCTTGATTAGCGAACCTAAAAGGCTAAAACAATGTTTAAATTTGACTTTTCTAATTATTGAGCTTTTTATAGGCTTTTGCTTGTGTTTTGTGTATACATATACTCTTTAGTTGCCTGTGGTGGATGTCCGACGGTACAAAGGAGGTACTGCTGGATTTTCCCACAAGCTTGTTAGGTTTTGGTTGTGTTTTAGTGGCAACGTTCCTTCTTACAAGGTGGATTGTTATAATGTTTGTCACACATTTTCTGGGAGATCTATTCATTAAGTACACAGATGTACTGATAGCCTCTCCCCAAAATATGGTTGGAACACCTTTGTTCTTCAACTAGCTTCTCTCCATTGATACAACAGTTTGGTTCTAGCGCTTTAAAATGCCGTCTGTTGTGGTGCTATGGAGGAGTGAGGAAATTCTTAATGCCATTTTTATCACGGCAGTTAGTGAATTTGTACGAGGTGAACTCCCCTCCTCTATCAGTCGTCAAAGGCTTCCGATTACAATTCAGATCCTTCTCCGCTATTTTCGGACCTTGTGTAGTGCTGGTAAAGTTTGATTTTTTATTTTCAACAAATACCAACCACATAAATATGTTGAAATTATCTTCTGGAGTTCATGAAGAAATAGGACCACGCAAATATGCATGTACTAGTATTAGTGGTTGGTCAGCGCTGAAAGTTGTAGCTGCTAGAAATGATTTCCTCCATTGTTTCCCCATGAGGACCTCGTCGGCCAGTACAAGGCGTACAACAAGCAAGTGTGTCAATGTTTCAGAAACCACAAAGAAGGTGAGCACATAATGTTATCTTAGTCATAGTGCAAAAAATATGCTGGAAACAAGACGAAATTCAGTGAGAGTTCAGCTGGAGTTGGATAAAAATAGGGGCTACTAGAGGTGTGCTAGTGGGAAACAGAGCATGGAACAACCTAAGGCGGGAGTGAAAGTTTTACAAGAAAAAGTGAGGTGTTACAGTTGTGGCAAGAATGGTCATTTCAAAAAGGAAAGTAATGGGCCGAATAAGGAACGTTCTTATGTTGCCGAGAAGTAGAATGGCGATGATGATGCTGCACTACTCATGGTGCGGACATGTGAGTTGATGCAGGATGCACATGGGTGTCAGTTCATACCCATGGGTATTGAAGTGGGTGGGTATAAAAAGTTTCTATGGGTATGGGTTTGGGTAGAAGGAGGTTGTACCCGCCCATACCCTACCCATTGCCATCTGGATGCCTAATCTGTTGATGGTGAAGTGGTGTGTGGTACCCAAACACGGGAGCAGGCAACCATGTGACAGGAGTTGAAGAGAAGTTCCATTTTTTTATTTTTTTAGAAATGGAGGAGGACCCCCCATCTCTGCATCTGGATGATGCATCCAGCCACTTTATTTATTATTCACACAAGACCTTACGAAGTCATACAATAGTAAGACTAAAGCCACCGTCTAGGCAACAAAAGTGTCACTACTCCTATTCAAGTGATGAAGGGATGTTGATAGTCTGGGCCTAGTACCAATCAGATCTCGCAGCCAAACCTAACACCAAAGACATGAGGTCCCAACCAGGGTGCCTATCGGGTATGGGGCACCTACTAGTCCGGCGCACTCCTCAACCAGGACGCCTGCCGGGTATGAGGCCACCGTAGCCACCTGCCACCAATCCATTCTCAGTGTTGTACTATTGCATCTACCTTGCCCGGCCTAGGTGCCATCGACGCCACCACGACATTAGACAATGCCGCCATCCTGCGTGAGTCCATCTCCACGCATCAGGCGCCGAGTCTCCATTGCGCCACGCCGCAGAGATCCGCCGCCATAAATGGGCAAGATGAAACACCGCTCTTCCTGTTGTCCCCTCCAGCCAGCACTTGCTCCAAAACGATGCCCCCAGGAGGGAGAATGATGCCGTAAGTGATGTCATCGTCTGATCCGATAGACCCAGATCTAGGGTTTCACCAGGAACATCCCGATCGGGTTGACGTGACCTGCAACGACGATGCCTCGAGAAGGCAACGACGTCCGGGACGCCGCCATCATCCGCAAGACCGCAACCAGGTGCGATTTTCACTGGAAGCCACGTCGTCCCGATCTGGTCTACAGAGTTCTTACTTATCATCCTGCAGTTCAACTCATTACGGGTAGTAAAAAGAAGGCTACAGAGTTCTTACTTATCATCCTGTAGTTCATTGTTGTCTTGCATAAAGTTTAATCAAATAGTTCGATTGACATCTTTTGAACAATTTTAATAACACTCTTTATCAGTTTCCTCACTTGATGCTGGTTCACGAATATCTCATTGGCCCATACACAGAAAGGATCGAAGTGCGGATCTTTGACAATGACATATGTACCTAAAAGGACCAAATTAACATTAGAAGCTATAAACAACAATTGCAAAATGATGTAGTATAACACTCCTTTCATCGGATTATATAAGATCTTATTATATCTATTTATTTGGAAGGGTAGTAACGATTATTTATAAGCAGGAAATGCATTAGCGGGTTGGACCCGAACAAGGTGCCCAGGCACCTAGTTGCCCCAAACATCTGGGCTATTCTGTTACGCGTAACAGAATATTATTCTGTTACCCTTCTTGAACTGATGAATCCGAGCGGTTGTACTGACTCCATTTCGTTGAACTGATCATTTTTTATTAAAAGAGCAAATAAGAGCCCCCTCCTCTCTCTCCTCGTTGAGCCAGCTACTTGTGGCAGATCCCTCCACCTGCCCGCCTCCCTCTTGGCAACCCAGGCCATACCCCAGTCGCGGTGATGGGCGCCGGGGCACGGGCGACGGCGGCGGCGCTGCCACTAGAGCTCGTATGGTGGAGAGAAGTGTGGCGTGGGTGCGTACATGCGCTAAGCTGGAGCAGAGGCGCCCTGCAGCGGGCGGCGCCGGAGCGAGGAGGGTCCGCAGCGAGCTCCGGTCGTAGAGGGCGTAGCGCGCCCCAAGAGCACGCGTAGAGCTGGCCGGAGGAGAAGGCGGCCACGCGCGGCGCCGGCGTCCGCCTCAGCGCCAGCAGCACGGACGAAGAAGCTACCACCTACAAGTAGCACCAAGCGAGAAATCAACAGAGAGAACTCAAGCGAAGGCACAAGGAATACCCGCGTGGTGGGGGAGAGCGCGAGGGCGGAGGGGGAGGCCGCCATTTCCAGCCGGGGGGCGGGTCGAGCTGCTGGTGGAGTCGCCGTGTTCCGCTCCCCTCCTCCTCCTCCTTCCCCTTTATCTAGTGGCAAGGTGCCGATCTGTGATGTGGTTGAAAGGATTGAGTGACCACTCAACTAATTTCGTTTACCTTGCCATCTTAGGAAGGGAAGGGCAGAGCAGGTCCCGCCGGAGTGGGAGGGGGCGGTGGCCACCACCACCACCGTCCGTCCAGGTTCACCTCAGTCGGCGGCAACTGTAGCCATGTTGCCCATGTGCCCATCCTTGACGTCTCTCAAAGAACAGTCTCTATGCTCTGTCTTTTCTGAACAATACAGGAAAGGTCATCTAGTTCTGCATGAACTAGAGCCTGCACCATAATCTTGGCCATCTCACGGCATGTCTGAATTTGTTCATTTATCTTATGTAAGATGCCAAGACGAGGTTCTAGGCTAGTGTTGCTAGCAGGAACCATAGAGTTGGCAACATATGGCAGAATCTAAAGAGCGGCTGAAGCTGAATCTTCTGTGCTTAAAGTGCAATTTACAGGAAGGACTGTTCCAAAATTCATGAACCTAAAATGGAACATGAAATGGGAGCTGAGCAGATTCCGTTGCTAATTAATTATCCCGCACTATGTTGTTGCTGGTGGAGCTACTATAGTAGTAATATTTGATCAGGGGCTAACGGTAGTTACTACTGTATTTTACATGAGACTGAGCACCATACCAGCTATAAAATGGCAGCTCATATTCAGGGAAACTTTCGTGGTAGGTCTGCAACAATATTTCACAAAGAATTGTCAAATGCGAAACTTTCATAGAGGTCAAAGATTTCAGTTCAACGTCCACACAGAGCTAACGAAATATGAAACTTAGACATGTTGAACGTTTCCTCAAATTCGCAACTGGTGAAGACTAATTTGAAATATGGTGAGACCCTTCGTGTTGCTTTCCCGTCAGAAAAAACAGAGTACTGGAACTGATGTCCATATGTGTTTGTGCTGAGCGTGTTTCGTAGACTAAAATTTACACTTTTTTGGGTACGCCTTTTTCTCGTAACTTTTCGATGGCTTACGGTATCATAGTCCTCGAACTTGCGTGGTTTATATCATTGAGCTGAATGATATTTATTTTAAAACAATATGTTTTGTGTGTTTCTTTTTTTGAACTCATTTTTTTTGCAATGATGTTTTGAACTTCTCGCGTTTTGCAACTTGGACTTTTACCATTTGAATTTCCATGGGTTTTTCTTTTGTTTGAGCTTTTTTCCAAACTTATCTGAGACGTCATGTTTGAACATACAACTTTTTAGTTGTGAACTTATCGTTTTTTCCATTTATTAAGTTGCTTTTTTCCTCCGAACATTTACTGGTACAATTTTTTTTTGCAAATTTATTGTCCCTTGAGTAAGAACAGATGCAATTTTTAATTTTAATTTTATGGTACTTATGGTACTAGAGAGTTTGTACTTCTTAAAAAATAATCACTCGTTGTTCTTTTAGTTTTAGTTTTTAATTTTCTTTCTCATCCTTATCTTTACTGACGGTGTAATCACCATCGTACCTCTATGGTTATATAGTTGAACGGACTTACATTTTTACCATTCCCTTCTTTTTAAAACTTATATGTTTTCTTCTCCAAACTTCCTACCTGTCGAGAATTAGAACTTATTTATTTTTACATTTGTACTTCCAAGTGTCTTTAATGCCATTTTCACTATTTTACTTTGTTTTACCTCATCAAACAGGCGCACAACACATTTGAAGAAACAAAATACGAATCTTTGAAACACTAGGGGTATAACCATTGCACATGACTTCATGTGTGCCTTCATCATAGAAAAATATACTGAATATCGCTAAGTTCTAAGGTTGAACAAATGAATCATACAGAATATTGTGAACACGCCACATTTTCTCACTAAAACAAACTTCTGTACTTGCATACAACCCTCTTTGAACTTGTACGGCACCTAGTGCTCAACTTGGACGATGAACAATGCTCAACTCGAACGGAGGAGGTAGTCATTGCTTTTTAACCATGAATGCTTCTAAAGACACTGGGAATTGCTTCAAAACTGCTTTTATACTTTTTAACACGAGGGTTCTCTCAGCTGGGCCAAGAAGCAATGCATACATAATATTTTTATTCTGCAAGAACGAAACACTCCAATAATTAACAACTGATCTGTTAGTACATGCAGAACAATTTCAGTTTTGAGAAAAAACTTCCATTAATATGTTAATCTCTCAATCTGTATAGAGGACAGGATGGTTCAGGGATTAGCATTGGCTTTATTGGAAACCATGGCCTTTAATGAAATGGTTCAGGGATCACTCTCAGTCAGCCCCATTGCTACTTGTGCTACAGAGAACATGAATATAAAGCGGATGGTGACTCATCGATTTTTCTTTATGATATATAGAAACTTACCGAATTTTGAAACTTGCACTGACGATATTTAGGTGATATATCTAAACTTTACAGGATTTTGAAGAAATTCACTGCAAATCATTACTTATTTAGGTGATATATCTGAAGTTACAGAGTAATATCGAACTACAGTGGACAGACCAACAACATAAATCCTCAAGCAAAGCTCACAATCTCCATGGAAGATGCCTATGAATTCACCATGGAAGGGCATCCCACTCCCCCGCTCTATCTGCTCCCACTCCCTGCACACACACACACAGAGCAGAGAGAGGATGAGAGGGAGATGACTAAGGCGGAGATCGAGGACAGAGCACAAGGGGCCTGCACGTAGCTCTTCTCGTGACCGGCTGGGTAGCGTGCTGTTGTACTGACGAGGCAAAGGTCCAAATATATGCACCTAAATAAGTTCAAAGAATTTTACAAAAACAAGTAGGCAACAAAGAGAAAAGTCATGTATGGCTATCAGGCACAACTTATATATATATAGGACTAGTAAGGGTCTCAGGAATCGACTACATTATTTCAGTCAACTCGATCTTCATCAGTACTAGAATGACTGGACAAGAAGTTTAGATTTGTAGCAGCACACACACCAAACTTATAGAATTTTTCTTCAACGTTTTTAGGTAATTGCATCGGTACTAGTATAATTGGAAAAGTATTTCAGATTTGTAGAAGCGCACACACGAAACTTACAGAATTTGATGGAAATGCACGAGTTCTGATTTATCAGTACATAGTTTTATGGAAATGCATGAGTTAACTTCTTCTAGGCACTATCTGACATGGTGAAGACTAGCAATGTAAGGATAGGCAGAGAACACTTAGTATTGAGCTTTTTCCAAGTATGTATTGAACTGATATATTTTTTGTCAATGAACTGTTGTAGTATAGGTACTAGAGCTACAGCATCTTCTATATATCATGATAAAAAGCAAACAAACATGCATACTAGAGAAAATTG
Source organism: Triticum urartu (assembly GCF_003073215.2). NCBI lineage: Eukaryota > Viridiplantae > Streptophyta > Magnoliopsida > Poales > Poaceae > Triticum > Triticum urartu. The sequence goes on from NC_053028.1 coordinate 706,833,162, forward strand.
AACTGACAATAGAAGAAATTTATACTTTTTTGGGACTGATATATCATGTAATACCTCATCCAGAAAGCATGCCAAGCGAAACGTTTATTTTTTTAGTTGAAGAACTAGAAGTCTTGCAGCACAAGAGGCACGACATGGTGCTATTAACTAACTTACAGAGATCCTTTCTGCTTTGTAGTAGTACCTGAGGTTACAAGGGTCAGAAATTTACCATTTGACGGCCTTTACGCCACCAGCAGCGCTGGAAGTGACCTCCTGTCTCCTGCTCTCGGCGGGGAATAGGAGCTGGATCAACGGGGAAGAAGGTGGCAGGAGCACCTTGTCCATCCGATCTCTCATGCGAGGGCAGTGCTCGACGTCGAGGTGCAGGGCGCCGAAGGAGACGGTCAGACGATGAGGAGGAGCAGGATGGGGCAGAAGTGGTTGTTGCCGACGCTCCGCCCTCCGCCGGCGACCCCCCTGTAGCGCGTCGTGGGAGGTGGGAGGAGGAGCCATGGCGCGTCGCCATAGGTGGAGGCTCTATGTTTATGTTGATAGTACCATAATATCATTGCACAGTAGTGGTTGTCAACTGAATCTTGCAAGTCCAAACAAAACCATAGTTGAACTTAGACCTGACAAAAAAGAATAAACTCGCACTGACAAATGGATGAATTTCATGTAGAACACCTTTCTCCTTTAGACGGTTGATTAATGCCACACATGGACAAGACAGTGTGCCAAGAAATCAAATTGCACAAGTCAGAAGACACAAATTAACACCACGATAGCCGCCCTAGACCACGGAATGGATGGAAGCACAAGACGATAAAATAAAATAAGAATTGGCTTGAACTTAAACCAAAATGATAATTGAACTGAACTAAAATTAGATACTGGACTGAATTAAAATAAGAAACATATAGCAAAATTAAATTGTATAAACACAAGCATTTTCAGCAATCGAATTTTCCTGTTGAATATGTAGAGGGACACACCTTGTTTCGTCTATCAGATTCCTACATCCAGGCAAAGAAGTGGGTATAGGACAAGGTACATCAGCCCAAATTTTTGTACTTCTCGTTGCATTGCTTCAGTTTGGTTCCAAGAACACTATGCTGTAGTTCCGGTTGCAGACCTGGTCGTCACGGCGTGCAGGGACCATGGAGGAAGAGGATCTGGAGCAGAAGCTCTCACACGATGAAGTTGTGGATGGCGCCGAGCATGTCGGTGGACGCATGTTCGGAGAAGTTGTAAAATATCTGCAGAACTGAAGGATATGCTTTTTTTTATTATCTCTAATCACAATGAACAAAGTATTTAGAACTGACGCATATATGATACTCGATTAATACTAAAATGGACAATATTTGTTAAGTTTCTATGTATGAACCTACCAACTTTCTAAACATGAACTTCTCCCTAGGGTTATTCTTCGGTATTGAAAAATGTGCAGTAAGAGCACATATATTAGTAATAGTTATATCGAGAGTGTTTACTTCAACCCCTACATTTTTCATTCATTAATAACTATCAGTAACTTGTTATTCATCAGTACTAGTATGACTGGACAAGAAGTGCAAATTTGTAGCAGCACACAGATTGAACTTGCATAATTTTTCTTTGAACTTTTTTTAGGTGATATATCTAAACTTACATAATTTTGGAACATGTACTGATGATATTTTTGTGCACGCACCCAACTATCTTATGTTTTTTCATGAATTTACAAAATAATACAAACCAAACTAATAATGAGTTTAGTACAGAAAACAAGTCTCTTCTCTAGGCATTAAGACAAATACCTGTCAAACAACAAGCACAAGACAGCAGTGCCGCTTGAGGAGCAGGGGAAGAGGGACAGTACAAACAAGTGCAGCTCAATGATACCATATGCTGCAGAACAAATTTGCCACTTGGGACTGAAGAAAGAAATCACACAAGATGAGCTGAAAATCATAATAGAATGACCATAGCTACAATATGAAATGAATATATACCAGAGGAGCATGAACATCCAGGGGGAGGTGTGGAAAGGTTGAGATGGGCACCTCCCGAGCTGCGGCATCAAACGGCTTGGCATTGTGTTGTTGAACGATCCGGGGTGGCAGCGGTGAACGGAGGGCAAGTCGGGTTGGTGGTTGTCGCGCTGGAGATGGACATCAGGGATGCTGCGGCAGAAGAAGTGGGTCACACCGGCGACCTGTGGCTGTGCGTGTAGGTGGTTTGCTGGTAGACTGGAGCCGGGGGAGATGGGAAACAGGGTGGCGGCTGGAGCCAGTGACTGCAGAGAGTGGTTGGGAATTGATGATGAGATCAAGAGGAGATGGGGGCGACAGAGGCTTGTCAAGCAGCAGCGGCGCCAATGCGGCCGGCAACCAGGAGGTTGTGTGCGGGGCGGCAGCACGGTGGAAGCAGCGGGGAGGTTGGCCAGGCGGCGCGGTGGAAGCACGGGGGCGGCGCTCCAGTGGGAGCAGCGGGGAGGCGGGCTGGTGGCACAGTGGAAGCAGAGGGGCGACGCCAGCGACGGGTAGAAGCAGGGGCGAAGTCGGCGGCGCGTGGGAGCAGGGAGGCTGGGCCCGGCGGCCGGCGGTGGGTGGGAGCAGGGGGTGGAGCCAGCGGTGGGTGGAAGCAGCGGGGAGGTGGTGGGGAGTGGGTGGGCTTTTTCTCTGTTTCGTGCCACATCATAGAAGCACCAGATTGTACAAAATGGATCGGGCCTCTATAAGGGCCTGATGGTAACAGAATAATATTCTGTTACTAGTAACTGAATAGCCCTGTCCTATATATATATATAGGATAACACTATTCTAATCATGGTATTAGAATAGTTATTTGGATCACACCCCGCCTATATAGGGCCCGATGAGGATTTCCTGAACCCACTAAAAAGCCTGAGCCTACCCCCGATCCTCTCGGCCTCCCACCTCCCCCGACTGATGCGCACCACCCGCCCCAGATCGACTCGCCGCCCGCCCCGCCCGCACCCCGCCCCAACTGACGCCGCCGCCACCGCGCCGCTCGCACTCCGCCCTAACTTGCCCCGCCGCAACCGGCGCCGTCGCCCCCGCGCTGCCCCAACTGGCGCCGCCGGGACCTAGCACCCCCGCACGCCGCCGTTCACCTCCCTCGCGGCGACCTCCACTCCTCCCCAACGGCCGGCGCGTGACCCTCCTCCTCCACGGCCGGCGAGCTTCCTCCACCCTCTGATCCAGCTGTCGCAGGGCCCCGAGATCCACGTGTGTTGTCGCTGGGCCATGGATCCCCGGGCGCCGCCGCAGCGTCCTGGATCCCGAGCGCCGTCGCCGGTCCCTGGATTCCATCTGCTGCCACTCATCCAGCGCCATGCGGAGGCTCCTCGTCCCGAGCTCTACGCGGTCCCGGACTCCGACCACCATCCACCGGCATCATTGGATCTCGGAGGTGCCTCCTCCTCCTCCCCCTTGTGCTTCACAGCCGCCGGCGACCTACCTCACACGTCGGGTCGAGACTCCTCCCGCCCAGTGCCGAGCACAACCGTGAATACAAATCTCCCTCTCCCCTTTCCTCATTCTGTGTACAGTGATGGTACTATTCTATTTTTGAAGAATCACTGCATTTTGATTGATTTATGTTATAGTGTGTGTTCTGAAGTTCATGTTCTCAATATCATGAAATTCAAAATACTATAACTGAGAAAAGTTCAGAAAAATATTTCTGGTTCCTAGAAGTTCATACATTCTGTTCGTGGAAAAAATCGCGTAGTGCTTCAAAATGAGGTTCTCTGGTGCGTAAATCATGATCAGAGGAGAGGAAAAAAATAGTGGAATAAGACTTGTGTGAGATGAACAACGCATGACAATACAACTTTGTTGTTTCTTATTTTCTTATCAATGAGATTTTGTCAAACTTTGAACAGAGGATTAGGTTGTTTTGGCTCTTCCCTGTTGGTATGTTTCTCTACAAAAGAAAATGCTACACACTTGTGTGTCTAAGTTGAGCACGCATGTTAATTCCTGCGAAGGGAACCGTTGTTGCTGTGGTGGTATACTATGAAGAAAATGTTAAAGCATGGTGCAAACTCCATGTATTTACGCCTAACTAGAAACCTCATAATACATACTGTTGGTTAATGGTTTCATACTTTCATGTGCGTATAATTTGCTCAAAATATTTTCTTTATAAATGCAAAAAAATATTTCATGCACGCATTGAAAAAAGATATGATCTTTCTTGTTCTACAGGAAATCTTATGAAGTTTGCTTTTCAATTAACTTCCGTGTAACTTCAATTATTCATCCTAAACCTACCACCTTTGAGTTTGCCGGGAAAAATATGTAACTGCAAATTTTCCATCTTGGTAGTGATCTGTAGTAGAACTTTCTGCTACTGCACACACTCGCAAATAGGACATTTTACAGGCCGCCCGTCCCAACCTTCACCGCCGCCTGCATCCCTCCGATGTTGCCCCTCCCAGCCTACACCGCCGCCTGCATCCCGTGAAATCCTCGGCCCCCAGAGAGCCGCTTGCTAAACTTCCGGTCAAATCTGACCGGATCCCAGCGACGTCCTCCGCCCTGGCGACGTGAGCGCTCCCTTTCCCGGCTCCACGCATCCCTGCGCAATCCCCTCCCCTGGATCCTTGACGGGCTCCGGCGCCGCGTCAACGAACGCCAAGGTCGTCGCCTCACTCCACCATGAGCACCACTACATCCCACCCCGCCACTGCACCCTGCCTTCCTCCCGCTCCCACTACTCCCAAATCGCCTCCACCCGTCGCCGTCGTTGCCCATGGTCGTGGAAGACTGCCACTTGTTTTGTTTGTGTTGTGAAGAACAAAATAGAGTTTCCTGAAGATTCGAAGCAGTTCAAAGAATCTCACAGTGGAAGGAATCATGTGGGAAAAAGTTGCTTTCACCCATCCCGGTGCTGCAACAAATTCTGTTGATTGTGTGTCATCACAATTTTTTTATCTATCATGTGGTGCTACTTCTCTCTCTCTCTCCCTATCTCTCTCTAATTGATTCTAATCCAAAGTCGATAGTGCCTCCAAACATCTACTTATTAAAGAATGGAAACAAGAAGTTCAAAAATAAAATAATAAGAAGTTCAACTTTTAAAAATAGAGCGCTTCAAAATTTCAAAAAAGGATTAAGAAAATCAGATTAAAAATTCATAAAAAAACTCATATATTTTCACGTATCCAAGAGAAGTTCAGATTAATAACTGCCAGAAGTTCATGTACTAAACGGTGTGCATTTTGTATTAAAAAGAATAGAAAAGCAAAGTCTAAAAGTTTTTTTGTTATAAGTTCAAGTCCTTTGTCGGAGAAAGTTAAAAAAATTACTGTGAGAAAGGTTTGTACAAAAAAATATCGTTTGTGTAACACTCACGAGTGAATGAGAAAATTACAAATGAAAATACGACATAGAAGTTCAACATGAAAAAAACAGGAAGTTCAACTACTATAGTGAATGAATTTCAGATGAAACACTTTTAAATCGTCGCGAGTATGAAAAAATGATCAACACGGGAAAGTTGCATGTTTAAATCAGCTTTCATATTACTTGCTCAATTCCGGTGAGTGTTCCGGTGAGTGGATGGAGAGCTACGGGCAAAAAAAGCACGGGAAAAACAGAGTAAAGTTCAAGTAGACATGCCGAGAAGTTCACGTTCTTCACGCGGTGCATTTTTGAAGAATCTGTTTCACGATAAAGGCAGAACAAATGATCTCGCCGTTTTTGAAATTATGTGAAAACAGCTAAGAATCAGAGAAAACCATCAACATGAAAAAGTTTCGCATTTTTCTTAGCTTTTTAATGGTATATTAGTTGTCCAATGCTTTTTAATAAAAAACTAGGATTTTTATTCCCAAACTAGAAGTTCAAATTAAAAAATCAGAGAAGACCAAATTAAAAAAGAGGAGCATTTCAAAAGATTTTGTAAAAATAGATTTCCCCTATTCTATAAAAACTAGAAGTTCAAAATAAAATAACGGTGTGGTATCATTATTTATATAAAAAAGCATTTTCCCCGTTACTAACCAATAAAACTAAGAAGTTCGAATTTAAAAAATGGTGAAGTTTGATGTCTATAAAAAATTCAGATTTTTTACATTATTAAAAGTAAAACCAAGAACTTCAAATTTTTAAAACAAGGAAGTTCAAAAAAACTCGATTTTCCTCGTTAATAAAGAATAAAACTATGAAGTTCAAATTAAAATAACTGAGAAGCTCAAAGTTTGTAAAAACCTCACATTCTCGTTACTAAAGAATCAAACTAATAAGTTTGAATTAAAATAAGGAAACAACTAAAAAAGTTTAAAAAGATTTTCCCCATTTTTTTCGAAAACTAGGATTTTCCCTGATATTAAAGATTAAACCACGAAGTTCCAAAATAGAAAAAGACAAATTCGATGTTTATTTTAAAATCAAACACAATTCTTTATTCAACAAAATAAAATATGTGAAGTTCAAATTAAATAACTGAGAAGTTCAAAGTATATAAAACCCTAGGATTTATAAGCTCAAAAAACAAAAAAACAATGTTATTTTGGGCATTTTTTCCCCAGTACTAAAGTTTAAAATTAAGAAGTTCAATTCCAAAAAACGGATTAGTTAAATGTATGTAAAAAACTCAGGTGTCCTAGTCACTAGAGAATAAAACCAAGAAGTTCAATTGGAAAAGCGGAAAAGTTTGATATTTATTTGAAAAATTGGACTTTTCCAGTTACTAAAGAATAAAACCAATTAGTTCAATTCCAAATAACGAAGAAGTTTGATGTTTCTAAAAAACCTCCAATTTTCACATTTCTAAAAACACATAATGAAGTTCGAATAAAAAAGGTAGAGCGGTTCGATGTCTATAAAAAACTCAGATATTTTCATGTAATCGAGAGAAGTTCGGATTAATAACTATGAGAAGTTGAACTACTACACTATGTGTATTTTGTATGAAAAAAAGAATGAAAAGGCAAAGGCTAAAATATTTGTTTCTAGAAGTTCAAGTGCTCGGGTTGAGAAAGTTCAAAAATTCTTATGAGACAGGTTGAACAAAAATACGTGACAGAAGTTCAAGGTGAAAACAGCGGCATGTTCAACTACTACATGGAATGCGTTTCAGATAAGAATATAAAACTAGAAAACAAAAAGCTTAAAAGGTTTGTTGTAAGAAGTTCACGTGCTCCTCCGTTCACGATTCTGAATTTATATTGCGGGACATCCGACCTCCAATTACATATTTGAAAATGGCAAAAAATGACGTCCGACCATCAATTGTGTGTAATTCAACGTATACACAAAAATGTGACAGAAGTTCATACTGAAAACAATGAGAAGTTCAAGTACTGCAAGAAATGCATTTCACGTGAGAAAATAAAAGTGTAGAAAAATAAAAGCTTAAAAGGTTTGTTGAAAGAAGTTCAAGTGCTTTGTCCGGAGAAGTTAAAAAATTCTTGCGAGAGAGGTTCACCTTGTATTTCCATGTTCAATTTTTTCCGTATAAAAATCGAATACAATTCTTTACTCAAAAATGTAAAAAAGGTGAAGTTCATATTGGAATAACAGAGAAGTTCAGAGTTTATTAAAACCTAGGATTTACCTGTTCAAAAATAAAAATCACAACGCTATTTTTTGCACTTTTAAAAACAACTCATAAACGAAAAAATGGTTGCTAGAAGTTCAAGTGCTTGGTGAGGAAAAGTTCAAAAAATTCTTGTGAGACAGGTTCACCGTGTATTTAGATGTCCAAAATACATAAAAAATATGTTGTTTTTCATGTTTTAAAATAATTCTCTCAAACCAGAGAGAAGTTCAAAGTGATAATAAACAGAAGTTCACGTACTACATGGTGTGTATTTCATATATGAAAAAAACAATAAAGTGAAACAGAGTGAAGTTCAAACAGACATGCCCCAGAAGTTCAACTACTTCACACAGTGCAAAAAACAGCACGTCAAAAACAGAGTGAGGTTCAAACAGACATGCCCGTGAAGTCCAACCACTTCACGCAGTGCGTTTCCATTTGCAATGAAGGCAGTAATCATGATCTCGTCATTTCTTTAATTTACTTCAAAACCACAGGAATATCATCTGTGTAAGTTCAAGTCCTCGATCGAAGAAAGTTAAAAAATATATTGTAAGAGAGGTTTGTACAAAAAGAGTATCATTTGTGTAACACAGACGAAATGGATGAGAAAATGACAAAGGAAAATACGTCACAGAAGTTCTATGTGAAAACAGAACGAAGTTCAACTACTATAGTGAATGAATTTGAGATGAAAAACTTTTGAAATCGTCGCGAGTATGAAAAAATGATCAACACGGGAAAGTTGTGTATTTACAATAGCTTTACATCGGTATATCACTTGCTCAATTCCAGTGAGTGGATGGAGAGCTAGGAGCAGTGGATGAAGAGCTACGAGCAAGAAAAGCACGTGAAAAAACAGAGTGAAGTTCAGGTACACGTGCTGAGAAGTTCAGGTTCTTCACGCGGTGCATTTTCGAAGAATCAGTTTCGTGATAGAGGTAGAACGAATGATCTCGCCATTTTCGAAATTACTTGAAAACGGCTAAGAATCAGATAAAACCATCAACATAAAAAAGTTCGCATTTTTCGTAGCTTTTCAATGGTATATTATTTGCCCAATTCCGATAAAGTTTGTAGAAATTACGGCGAAAATACGTTTTTCGCCATTTTCGAAACTGACTTAAAACCGTAAAGAACTGGGAGAAACAATACATACCAAAAAGTTTCACATTTGTTCAAGATTTCCAACGCCATATCATTTGTTGTATTCGGACGCACGGTTAAAAAATTAGCTCGAAAATACGAACTCGGTAGGACTTGGACCATTTTCTAAGTTACTCTTAAACCATTCAAAATCAGAAAGAAACCTTCAAGATCAAAAAGTAGCGCATTTTCATAAGCTTTCCAACGCCATATCATATGCCTCCATTGGATTAGCCGTTTAGAAATGACATCGAAAAAACGAACTCAGCTGTTCGGTTTATGAAATTTTACATTTTTCCAAATTACTCTTTAACCATAGGGAATTAGAGAAAACTTTCAACATGTGGAAGGAGCGGTTTTGCAGCAGCTTTCGAACGCCATATTATATGCCTCATTCCGATAAACGGTTTAGAAATGCGATCGAAAATACGATTCACGTTTTTTATGTGAAGAAAAAACGGTTTTCAAAAGTGCTCTTAAACCGCTTATATTTTGCCATAAATTTAAGTTGGGTCATGATATTGGGGTCCATAGCTTTCCAACGGTATATCGCAAGCCCCATTTGGGCAATGTTGGCGGAAGTTCGACCCAGTTCACGAGGAAGTTTAACGTACTACTAGCGCGGCAGGTCAGGTTGTGATCAGAATATTATTCTGATCCCGTGATCAGAATAGTGTTTATGTATATATAGACATCATCAGAACATTAAGGCAACACTTTTCCTTGTTGCTATGTAGTCTAGGATTGCATATTTAGTCATTCAGTACAATGCATGTTGCTATGTAGCCTCAGATATATTAAATATGACCCTAGTTAACCTACTGATAAATGGGTTACAGATATATTCTGTGAAATGTCCGATTCAGTGATTAATCCTTAGCAGCAAGTATCCATCAAGCACCAAGCTCCAATCAGCTCAAATAGTACTCTTACATAGCGTGAGTGTTCAGTGCAGAATCATTTTTAGCTACTAGTAGTCTAGTGCCACAGTGAGCTTCACTTGTATGTGCGTGTGCTTGTATGTGCAGAACATAGCTACTGTGTTCTACTAGTTCCTAGCTACTAGCTGCAGCGTAATACTCTGTAGTTTGGGGTTTGGGCTAACATTCGGCGGCTTGGTTACAAATGGGAAAATGGCCCTGCATGCGAATGTGGCGATTAGCCAATATAGGTTTGAGCTGCAGAATACTACCTATAGCCTGATTTATTGTTCCCCTTCGTATTTAGTGTCAATGCATGTCATAAAAATTTAGTGTCAAATTTTGATTATAGATTTAACTAACAAAATGTCAATGCATGTCATAAAAATTTATACCATGGGAAACTATGTTTAAATACGAATTCAATGATATAATCTTGGTGGCATGCATTAATATTTCTTACTTGAATTTATGATCAAAATTTAACACAAAATACAAAGGGGACACCCGTGCTAATTACAGGGTCTGGGCTAATTTATTGTGCTTATTACAGGCAGACCCAAGTACTTGTCAGATAAGGCCTCATTATCAATGTGCACTTCATTGCAAATCTCAGATTTCAGCGCAACACCCGTGTTAGGACTAAAGAAATGCTTGACTTTCCCCTACTCACAAGCTGACCAAAATTAGCACAATATGTATCAAGAACTTGTTGCAAGGAAGCTTCATTTAACATATCCGCTCTCATGAGAATCAAGGAATCGTCGGCAAATAAGAGGTGTGAAACCGACATTGCATTTCTGCACACCTTTATCCCATCAATGCCACCAACTACTTCTTCATGCAACAACAAACTCAATAACCCTTGGTCACATAAAAGGAATAAATACGGTGATAGGGGATCACTATGAGGGATGCCTCTAGTGTGAAAAACTTTCAGGCTCCTGCGAGTTATACCTTACAGTGTACGTGACTGAGCTCACACAGTTCATCACCAGAAGTTGAATATTGGCACCCAGTAATTTTATCATCATATTTCCCAGAAAACCCCATTCAATCTGGTCACAGGCCTGATGCATATCAAATTTTACCGCAAAAAGGCCTAAAAATCTCTCATTTTTATTTTTGTATGCCACCAATACATTATCAGTAATTAACCTTCCGGGGACAAAAGCACTTTGTTTTTGTTTTGGGGAGATAATTTCTGGAAGAACTGTTTTCAATCCAGTTACCCACATCTAGGAAGTAATCTTGAAATTAACATTATAAAGAATAAAGAATAATTGGCCTAAATCGAGTAAATACCTCTGGAGCATCAACTTTAGGGATAAGAACAACAGTGGTATTATTCCATTCCTCTGATATTATTTCAGAATTAATAGCAGGAAGTACATCTTGTTTTATCTCTTCACCAAAAATATGTCAATATTCTTTATAGGAAAGAGCTCACTACTATAACCTCTTTTTTGACATCTACTGCTGAATCGGGAGTCGTGAGCACATCATTCATCTCCAAGGTTACATGAGAGTGCACCTTAGCAAGTCGCTCTGGCTTTGTTTCATTAACTTCAGAAGAAAACAAATCAGCGAAACAAGAATGAATCAAAGTATTCAAATTATCAGTACCTTCGAGCCAGATACCCTGGTCGTTCATCAATCGTGATATTCTATTCCGTTTCCATCTGGCCGAGGCAAACAAGTGAGAAAGGCAGTATTTTTATCTCCTTACATAAGCCAATTAACCCGGGACCGCTAGGGCCAATGAATTTCTTCTAGCTCTAGCAAATATTCTGTCAACTCAGATAGCTCCTTTTTTGTATTCCCGTTTCATCATCCATCTGGTCTTGCATCTCTTTTTCAAGATCCCCTTGAGCCTTCTGTAATCTCTTTTGTGGCTTCTTCAGCACCCTTTGGTCCCAGTTATGGAACACATCATGCATGAAATTAAGTTTCACCTGGTACCTCCTGAAGTAATGTGACAGTTTGCTTCAGACCAAGCCTGCTCCACCTTCTCCCTAAATTTTGATTCATGCAACCCGCGTGCCTTCAACATTTTACGTCATGTCCGCTGTGCGGGTACCTAACAGGGATAATCAGTGTGCACTAAAAATGGTCTATGGTCAGAGTGGTTGCACTCTAGGAATTACCAACAACAGCATTTGTAAATTGATACCTATAAGTGCTACTAGTTCTTTAGTACTTTATAATGATTTAGTCCTTTATACTTATAGATAATTATATTGCTTTACCTTGTTCATTTTAGAATAGCTTCTCCAGTTACTGTATCTGCTCTTTGTAGTTAGTAATTCTTCCATTCCTTTTTATTGTTGTGCTTTTAATAAATCTATGTAACTATAGTTCTTGTTCTTGTATATACTGCAGCTATGAACTAGCCCAAGTGTTGTGATATGCTTGGTGTTCCTATATATAGAAAATACGCCTGTGCAGGTGGGTGGTAGTGTTCTGCCTATAGCAGATATACTGTTTATGTTCTACAATGGCCTGAATTTTTGTACTGGTTAAGTACAGTACCTTTTCTTGCCCCAAGTTCCCTCTCTTCTACATTCTGATTCGAACAGATCCTATACTTGCTCTTCCCACTGTCTCTTTCTCTCCTTCTCACTGATAAGAACAGGTGCTCTATGATCTTATGCTAGCCAATGATGGTGCTCTGAGTCTACTCTCACTAGGATAAATACAGAACAATCTCCTCCAAACCAACCTTCGAATCTTCTATAGCTTTGTCTTGAGGATTCTGGCAAAACCGTCAATATATTTGTACATCCTTCAGTTTGCTTGCCTTGGATATTGGGAGAGGGTCAAGGAGAGAGGACCATGGACGGTATGGGGCTACATTGTCATGCTCGGGTAGTATGATGGATACACCAAGCCATCGTCGTTTGCACCGAATACTTTGGAAATTGCGATTCAAGTTCGTGATCTCCCTGCTGGATAGTACATGTGCCAAAGTCTGCCTATGCATGCTAAACTCAAATCATAGTATTTTAACAGGAGTTTTTTCGGAGTTGCCAAGACCTGCTAAATCGCATTCGTCGGCGGCGGGTCTCACCTCCGCGCGCTGACACTCGCCAGCCGTTCCCGCGGTTCCTTCCTCCAGCGGAGATACCGCTGGCGAATGCCAAAACCGGCATCCCTAGCCCACAAATGTCGGCCCGCAGCTTAGCCCACCCGACCCCGCCGGCCGTCCCCAACTCGTCCATGCTCGCCAGCGACCCTGTCCACCAGGACACCATGCATTGCCGCGTCGTCCTCGATCTGCTGGGGCGCTCCCAACCCAGCAAGAGGCGCCTGTGATGGAGATGGACCCACAGCAACACGTCGTGTACGTGAAGGCGCTGCAATCGCTCCGAGCGTCTACGGTGGCGACGGCCCTGTAGCAGGGCGCGTACATGGCAGTGGCACTGCCGACACAAGGTGGACACCGTGGGCTTGTGATGGAGAAGGTTCTGCAGCAGGTCGCGGACATGGTGGCCTCGGCCGCCCTGCATGCATGGCCACCGGTGAAGCACCTGGCGATGCAATGGGCAGTGGCATCGACGCTCGTGAAGGAGCCATCGTACATGACCATGATGTCTGCGGTGCTCCTGTAAGCCCAAACCAAAATGGCACCACACCCCATGCAACAAGTACTTCTGATGGCACTCCTTGCCGGTCCTCTACTTCCACGGGCAGGATCCATGATATTGGCGCAACCGCCGCTGCCTGCCGTCCCTCCACCCATGACGGCGATGGAGCACCTACGGACAGCCGTACATACGATGGCACAACAGCCTTTGCCCACTGCCAAGCGTAAGCATCTTTTGTTTCTTGATTACTTTCGTTTGTGTCTGCTCAACACTAAATTCTGTTAATTAGATTAAAGTTTTGTCTTGTTCTTACATATTCATTGGAAAGTTGAAGGTATAACGGAATATTTTTTATGTTTCAACATCCAAGTGTACAAAACATTAATCTAAGGATGCTTACACTTTCCAGGAATGGAACATTGTTTAATGCTTTCCTATGAATATGTAAGAACAAGATAAAACATTAATCTAATTTACAAAAGATAGTGTTGAGCAGTAAACTAACACAAACCAAAGTAATCAGGAAACTAAGGATACTTGCGCTTCACAGTAGGCATCGGTTGTTGTGCCATCGTATGTAGGGCGGCCTGTACGTGCTGCATGGCCGTCATGGGTGCCAGCAGGCAACAGCAGTTGCACCATCATCATGGATCTGGCTGTGGAAGTGGAGGATCGGCCAAGAAATGGCCACAGTGCCATAATAAATTCGTATTAAGGGGGATGAGATGGCATTTTGGTTTGGGATTGCAGGGGCAGCGTTGACGCCATGGGCATGTATGATGGCTCCTGCATGGGCGTCGGTGCCACGACCCATTGCATCACCAGGTACATCACCGTGTGGCATGCAGGGCGATCTGGGCCACCATGTCGGTTCCCTGCTAAAGGACCATCTCCATCAGAGGTGCACAGTGCCCCCCTTGTGCCGACGGTGGCACCGCTATGTACACGCCCTACTGCTGGACCATCGCCACCATAGACGCTCGGCGCGGCGGCGGTGCCGTCGTGTACACGGTACGCTGATGTCGGACCATCTCCATCATAGGACCCCTTGCTGGATTGAGCCAGCTGAGCTGTGTGCGGACATCTATGAGGGATGATGGAGGAGCGGGAAAGTGTTTCATGGGGCGGCGGCTGAGTGTCGGCCTGGTGCTCTTCCACCCTTCAGGAAAATTAGGTACCATCTGAACTAGTTCTATTATAGGAACCATCCGAGGATTGCAAGGGAATTGTTCAATCTCAGACACTCTAGCCTTAGAGCTATACTTCAAATTGGATTTGGAGTTTTGAAGAATCTATTTAAGATCCTGGATCAGAAGCTGTTCCATCCTTTACCCACCTAGGTTAATTAGGCATGTTCTAGCATGTTGCACTCTCCATAACTGGATCTGAGAATGGGGTTGTGATGAGTTTGTGCCGAATGAGGAAGATGTGATGGTTGGTGTTGTTGAAAACTCCGGCCATGGTGTGGAGTCATATGAAAACGAAGCTTGGAAGAGAAAAGGGTTCGAGTGTGTTGAGGCACTGTGGGCAAACATAGCTCAGTAAGGGATTGAAAGAAGAAGCAGCAACAACAATAAAAGAAGGAGAACACGGGGATGGACTTTCCCCTAGTTCGGCATCGATGAAATTTCCCCCATGGAGCCATATGACTATTAATTTGTATTGCAAATTGATTGTAGATAGGATGAATTATCATTTGTTTACTAGGTAGATATGATGAATTTCCCCCATGTTTATTGCGTACAACATATCTTGTGTAATGTATTGTAAGGTCACCGCTAGTGATAAGTGGTGACCACAACATGCACAACCAAACACCGTGTTTTGCATGTTGACAACCATAACCCATAATTGCTGCTAACCAAATGACAGACATCAAACTGCTCAGTGGTGCAATGTAGGCTAGCAAACCATGTGCAGAACTAGATTTTTGGCATGTATTCACTTACCAGACCCAACTCAGTCACAGATGCAAACATAACAAAAACAATGAAACCTACCAAACACATCACATATATACTTACAATCGGTTGTCGTTGCAAGGCGTCAGAAAAGGATCAACAAGATTATCAAGTGCGCCAGGCCGTTATTATCTTGCTTCAATCTCGATTGCCACAACAATATGCACAATCAAGGATTTGATGAGTATAGAGAGATTGACTGTAGCACACAACAACCATCAGTGGATCGTGCCTATATATACTAATGGTGTATTTATGTTTTTTCAATAAATGAGAAAGATTGCATGATATAAAGAATTATGATAGTAGATCACATTTTATACAATCATACAATTTGCATAATATTCTATATATTAAGTATTCGGATTGGGTGAATATATATTCTTCTTTTGTAATCACCTTGCGTGATTATGTAGGATTTGCTTTCTATTTTCTTCGTGGGCCGCTGTTCTCCGTTCATACGAAATGGTAATGGCTCGTGCTCTTAAACATAATCAAAGCTTTTTCTATAAGGATCAAATGCCAAATGTGTTGGCAAGAATTTTTTTTAAAGGCCAAATATTTAAGAGTATGGCAAGCCATTAAGCACATGGGTGCTGCAAGCCGGCTGTCACCGACTAGTAAAAAAAATTCAGATACTGGAAGCAACACCTTAAGTTAATGTGGTTTTTTTGCGCGATTTTTTTTAGTTGGACACAGTGGTTATTGCAGGGCATGAAAAATGCATGCTATTTTCATATATAGATCTATATAAATGACAATCTGTTTTAAAATTAGAAGTCAAATTTGGCGTATTTATATATTATTATGCGCAGAAAATATACCCGTGGTACATCTGGTACTCAACAAACAAAATCTGCCTTCCTACCTGAGATCATTATTATCCACTCTAATACTTGGTCATTTCAGAGATTTTTTCTTATATTTAGAACAAAGTTTTTTAATTTGTTTGTTAAAAATTCGATGCATGTTAAAACATCAAAAGCTTGAATCTCACTGATTTTACTTAAAATATCTTTAACTTTCTTTGATTTTATTTGCAAACTGGATTCAGGTGCGCTATGGAGCAATTTGATCCGCATCTCTACTCCTAAAGGGAGAATTGGTAGTCTCGCCTCACCTCCCACCAACCCTTTATTATGTCCGCGAGCGTCTTATAGGCGATCTTTCGCTCAAGCACGGCCAATTTGGATTGGTCCATTTGATGCATGCATTAACTCAATTAAATCAACATTTTCCCAAAACAACGTCATGCATTAACTAATTCCAATCAAATCCTAAGAAAATCTCATGTAAATCCAAACTTTCTTTGTCTTCCACTATTCATACCTAAATCAAATCAAATCTTTCCAAAACATCAACATGAATCAAAGTTGGCCGGCCCATTTGATGTGTGCGCGTGTTTTTATTTTTTTCACCTTTTCCTATGTTTCATTTTTTCATTTTTTTTCTGTTTTATCTCTATTCTCTTTTTTAACACAGTATAGACTCAAGCGCTCATATAAATGTGCATACATGGTAGACCGGTATCCATGGTTTATTTTTACCGCACCAGTTTAGTTTCGCCTCACCTCGCACCATCCCCCCCTCTACAATGGTTTTCTTTCCTCCCGTCATTGATTTTTTCCCCTCCACCTTCCGTATTCGTTTTTTTCTTCAATCTAGTTTTTTCTCTATATCATTCGTCAGCTCCTGACTCTAGTCTCATCCACTCAAATGTACAAAATATCTCGAAAGGGAAATAATTCGAATGACATGTTGACCGCAAGAGCAAGTTGTGTGGATCGAATACATCTTGACTGCACATATCCAAACGTCAACGCATGAGATCTTCCAAACATCATCTTAGTTAAGAAATAAAAAATTTCTTAAAAATAAAAGAGGCCAAAGAAGCCCAAATAAAAAATTAAAAAAATGAGAGAAAACAAAGAAGGGGCAATGCTACTATCCTTTTTACCACACGTGTACTTCAAAGTAGCACCATATCCTTCATGATAGAGAGTCTTCTATTTCATCACTTTCATATACTAGTGGGAATATTTCATTACATAACTTGGCTTGAATATTCCAATGATGAGCTTCCTCAAATTGCCCTAGGTCGTCGTGAGCAAGCAAGTTGGATGCACACCCACTTAGTTACCTTTTGAGATTTCATACACTTATAGCTCTTATGCATCCATTGCATGTCAATCCCTACTCACTTGCATCAATATCAATTGATGGGCATCTTCATAACCTATTAATTTTCCTAGTTGACTGTGACTTTCTGCTTTTTGTCTTCTCCTTACAAACTCCACCATACTCTATTCCACCTATAGTGCTATATCCATGGCTCACACTCATGTATTGCGTGAAAATTGAAAAAGTTTGAGAACATCAAAAGTATGAAACAATTGCTTGGCTTGTCATCGGGGTTGTGCATGATTTAATACTTTGTGTGATGAAGATGGAGCATAGCCAGACTATATGATTTTGTAGGGATAACTTTCTTTGGCCATGATATTTTGAGAAGACATGATTACTTTATTAGTATGCTTGAAGTATTATTGTTTTTATGTCAATGTTAAACTTTTGTTTTGAATCTTATGGATATGAATATTCATGCCAGAATAAAGAAGATTACATGGATAAATATGTTAGGTAGCATTCCACATCAAAAATTCTGCTTTTATCATTTACCTACTCGAGGACAAGCAGGAATTAAGCTCGGGGATGCTTGATACGTCTCCAACGTATCTATAATTTTTTATTATTTCATGCTATTATATTATCTATTTTGGATGTTTTATATGCATTAATATGCTATTTTATATTATTTTTGGGACTAACCTATTAACTTAGAGCTCAATGCCAGTTTCTGGCTTTTTCCTTATTTTTGAGTTTTACAGAAATGGAAAATCAAAAGGAGTCCAAACGATCTAAAAATTTACGGTGATTTTTTATGGACCAAAAGAGATCCACAGAGCACTGGAGATGTGCCAGGAGGTGACCGAGGAGGCCACAAGCCTGGGGGGCGCACCCACCCCCCTAGACGCGCCCTAGCGCTTATGGGCCCCTCGGGCACCCCCTGACTTGTTTCCAATGCCAAAAATCATATAAATATAGAAACCTCTGGAAAAGAACCTTAGATCGGGAGTTCCGCCGCCGTAAGCCTCTGTAGCCACGAAAAACCAATCGGGGGGCCGTTCCAGCACCCTGCCGGAGGGGGAAGCCATCATCGGAGTCCATCTTCATCATCCCGGCGGTCTCCATGACGAGGAGGGAGTAGTTCACCCTCGGGGCAGAGGATATGTACCAGTAGCTATGTGTTTGATCTCTCTCTCTCTCTCTCTCTCTCTCTCTCTCTCTCTCTCTCTCTCTCTTTCTCTCTCTCTCGTGTTCTTGATTTGGCACGATCTTGATGTACCGCGAGCTTTGTTACTATAGTTGAATCATATGGTGCTTCTTGCCTCTCTACCTTCTGGTGATGAATTGTGTCTTGATCTTTGAGGTTTCATTATGTTGGATTGAGTATTGGATTTGAGAACACTTGATGTATGTCTTGCGATGGAATATTTGTGGTGACAATTGGATGTTCTATTGATTAACCTGATGTATGTTTTGGCACTCAAGTGGAGGATTCCCGAGGTGACATTGGGGTAATCTATCCATAGGGGTTGATGCACGTTTTCGTCCTACGTACTCCAGTAGAAACATTGAAGTGATTCTTGTGACATCCTAGTGTTGCTGGATTTTGCCATCATGCTTTGCATCTGCCCTTTTTGCTTTAAAATGGATTTGAGTTAATTCATTTGGACTTGAACTTGGGCATGGTTTTGATTTTCACGCAAGTGACCCCTCGTAACCTCTCTTGATCTCCCATCATCATCAAAATGCTTTGGAATATTTTTCTTATCAAGGAAATATTCATTTTCTCTTGAAAATGGAGTATTTTCCTTTCCCTTCCAAAGCAACCCCTTTGTTTCATTCTCAGAAAAATCTGAGAAAATTCTCTCACACAATTTAGATAGTGCCTCATCACCCTATGCAAAAATATCATCTGGTCATGTGACCAAATTTTGCTAGGGAAAATCAATTGCTTTCTACCCTCAAAATGCACTTTACATAAGAAGTGTATTATTCCTTAATCTAATGAAGATGATTTTTCTTGAGCTTCATTACCCTCCTAAGAAAACCCTAACCTCAAGAGATTAGCCGTAAACTCCTTCTAGAACCCCTCCATAAACAGTGCACAAGTTTCTGTCCAGAAACTTGCTGCTGAGTTCTTGTTCAATCCGGCCGGCCTCGCAGTGTGCCATCTCGTCTCCTGGACCTAACACTGCACGGAAAACACACTAGACAAGGTTTGGCATCGCCTGGGTGGTTGTTTAGCTTAGTTCGTGTGGTGACCGCATGTGGACACGGGCGCTGGCACGCGTTCGGCGCGCTCTGCGCTGCGCCCGAGCCCCTGTTCAGCGCGTGCCCGTCTCAGCGCTCGCCGCTGACTGCCGCACCGCGCCACCTGCCTCTACGCATCACCCTTGACCCCTCCCTGCCACTCGCTGACGCCGGAGCCGCTGCAGCGAGCACGGGCATGACGCAGCCAAGCGCACAATGTGCCCGTGCCACTGTTTCCGCCTGTGCTTGCGCCCTGTGCTCGTCCTCGATCGAGCCTCCACAGTGGCCGCGTGATCGCTGACCCCTTCTCCACCTCCCTCTGCCACTCCTTGTCACCGTGGGCCGCCTTCCAGAGCCCTCCGGCGGAGCCGAGACCTCCGTACCCACTGCCTATAAATAGCGCTCCCCTCCGGCCTCTCCGAGCATCCCAAACCAGTCAGCCATCCTCCACAACGTAGTAGAGAAGCCGTAGCCCGGCCGAGCAGGCCTCTGGCCGCCGTCCTCAGCCAGAGCTAGCCGGTGATCCCCTCTGCTGCTCCCCACCTCTCCAGCACTCCTCGAGCCCCATCAACTTCTCCAGCGACTCCCTAGGGATCCGTTGGTGCTCACTGACCCTGTTGGAGCCCCTGGAACCGCCTCCCCTCGTCGTCTTCCTCATCTTCGGCGAACTCCGTCCGCAGCCACCGCAGGAGACACCGTTTCCGAACTGCTCTGGCCATCCCTCGCCAAGCCACGGGTACAGGCAGGTGCGCCAGAACCTCCTCTACCCATCCCTCCCTCTCAGATCGGCTACTGAGCCATTCTCGCCGGAGAGAACTCCGGCGCAGCTCCTCCGCGCCCTGTTTCTCTTCCCCTCCTCTCCAACCCGACAGGCAGGGCCCGCTGTCAGCCTCTCCACTCGCGCCCGAAGCGGTACGAGTGGAGGCGTATTCTCTGAATACGTCTTCGACGACACCCCCCATAGTTTTTCTTTTATTCAAATTTAAATTCATTTTGACCAGCAACTTTGACCGGCTCTAACTTTTAAACCATAAGTCCAAATGAATTGATTCTTTTTGCATTAGTTTTGTACTGAAATTCTCTAGCAGCACACCAAATTTGACATAGGTATAAACAGAAGTGTTGACGTAGCTCTAACTTTTAAACCATAAGCATGATCCAACCCTAGGTATAAACAGAAGTGTTGACGTAGCTTACGAGGCCCATATATTGGACTGAATGTAACGAGTTTTG
This sequence comes from Triticum urartu, assembly GCF_003073215.2. NCBI lineage: Eukaryota > Viridiplantae > Streptophyta > Magnoliopsida > Poales > Poaceae > Triticum > Triticum urartu. Next base: position 706,853,928 of record NC_053028.1, read on the forward strand.
ACGTAGCTGAGGAAGAGACTAGCAAGAAGTGTACGATGCAAGTGTAATAGTTGTTATTGACAAATGTGCGAGTTTTCTGCTGCCATGAGTCCTGGAATTCAGCAACCAGGTTGATCTGGAGAAGAGCATGTACCTGTGACAGAAAATATAGAAATGATTCAGCTAGGTAAAGGTTACCACAAGCAAGAGGGACAACTGTGTAAAGAAAGTGAAACAAGAAGATGGATATCGGCATATATAAGTAAACATAAATAGCACATGATTTCTGTACATATCGTCCATTTTTTATAAAATAGAAGGGGAACATGAGAAGCAATCAATGCTGAAGAAAGAATGCAAACAACACGAACACAATGGAATCAGACAAAGATTTCCTGTCTGAATGTGTGACGTAGATAGCTTATTTGTTTAGCAACACTATTCACATAACAGAATTTCTTGGAATAACAACAATTATCATGTAACTACACCCAAGTAATTTAAGATGGAAAGAAGTACCATAAACAAGTACAGCTAGCACATGCAGATGAATAGATTTTGGAAGTATAACCAACTCATACAAGTCTAATATAGTGCATACTAAAACGTGTGCATTTAGACCGCAATTTATGGATACTATTTGAAACACATGATGGTTCTAATTCAAACTGAAATAAGCGTCTGGAATATCCAAGCCAACATCGTTGATGTTCACGTGGATTAGAAATACCCATTATACACATCCCAGAGTTTGTTCCACATAAAAACAAAACCTTCTGAAAGGATAGGATCATCTAGGCTCTAGTCATCTCTTATCCGTCCATGATATATTATGACTACTACTAGAACTGTATATACCCTTTGGCAACTTGTAGATACTACACCGGTCGGTTTTCATGGAAAAAACACTCATACATTCACTGAACATGACTGAGGGAGTCCTGGATTAGGGGTCTCCGGACAGCCGGTCCATATGCTTTGGCTGGACTGTTAGACTACGAAGATACAGGATTGAAGACTTCGTCTCGTGTCCGGATGGGACTCTACTTGGCGTGGAAGTCAAGCTAGGCAATACGGATATGTATATCTCCTCCTTTGTAACCCACCTTGTGTAACCCTAGCCCTCTCTGGTGTCTATATAGACCGGAGGGTTTTAGTCCGTAGGACAACATACAATCATACCATAGGCTAGCTTCTAGGGTTTAGCCTCTCTGATCTGGTGGTAGATCCACTCTTGTACTACCCATATCATCAATATTAATCAAGCAGGACGTAGGGTTTTACCTCCATCAAGAGGGCCCGAACCTGGGTAAAACTTCGTGTCCCCTGCCTCCTGTTACCATCTGCCTAGACGCACAGTTCGGGACCCCCTACACGAGATCTGCAGGTTTTGACACCGACATTGGTGCTTTCAATGAGAGTTCCTCTGTGTCGTCGCCGTTAGGCTTGATGGCTCCTTCTATCATCATTAGCGATGTAGTCCAGGGTGAGAATTTTCTCCCCAGACAGATTTTTGTATTCGGCGGCTTTGCACTGCGGGCCAATTCGCTTGGCCATCTGGAGCAGATTGAAAGCTACGCCCCTGGCCATCAGGTCAGGTTTGGAAGCTTAAACTACACGGCCGATATTCGCGGAGACTTGATCTTTGACGGATTCGAGCCTCTTCCTTGTGCATCACACGGTCATGATGAGTACGATTTAGCTCTACCATCTGACAGTGTTCAGGAGATCGCACCGGCAGCCGCCCCGACCCTCAATTCGGAGCTAGTTGTGCCGTCCATGGACGGGTGGATGGACCCCGCCACGGAGGCCTTACCCTCATCAGCGATCGAGCCGAACATCGACCTTACTCTGCACGAGAGCCGTGTTGACAAACTGCTGGATCTTTCTCCAGCCACGGACTCCGAACCGCCTGCGCCCGTTCCTAGCGAATCCGATTGGGCTCCGATCATGGAGTTTACCTCCGCGGATATTTTTCAGCATTTGCCCTTTGGCGACATACTGAACTCGTTAAGGTCTCTCTCCTTGTCAGGAGGATCCTGGCCGAACTATGTCCGGCAGGATTGGGATGCGGACGACGAAGAAATTCGTGGCCTGCCCACCACCCACTTAGTAGCCACTATCGATGACTTAACCGACATGCTCGACTTTGACTCCGAAGACATCGACGGTATGGACGACGATGTGGGAGACGAACATGAACCACTGCCCACAGGGCACTGGACAGCCAACTCATCATACGATATATACATAGTGGATACACCCAAAGAAGGTAATGGCGACGAGACAGCGGAGGATGACCCCTCCAAGAAGCAACCCAAGCGCCGACGTCAGCGGCGCCGCTCTAAGTCCCGCCAAAGCAAAAGTATTGATACCGGCACAGGAGATAATAACACTCCGGATAGTGCCGAAGATGGCAACAATCCCCTCCTGCAAGATTTAGAGCAGGAGGATGGAGGAGCCAGCCCTCCAGAGAGAGCGGCAGATGGAGAGGCGGAGGATGATAATTACATGCCCCCCTCCGAAGATGAGGCAAGCCTCGACGATGACGAATTCGTCGTGCCATAGGATCCCGTCGACCAAGAGTGCTTCAAGTGCCGGCTTATAGCCACGGCAAATAGCCTTAAGAAAAAGTAGCAGCAGCTCCAAGCTGATCAAGGTCTGCTAGCTGACAGATGGACTGAAGTCCTCGCAGCCGAGGAATATAAACCCGAGCGCCCCTCCAAGAGTTACCCAAAATGCAGGTTGCTACCCCTACTGGAGGAAGAAGCATATGACGCGGCTGATCGGCCACCTCGTGGCCGCGATAGAGAGCCATTCCAACCAAATACTCAGCCTGCACCCCGACGCCATTCAAATAAAAAGGCATGGGGAAATATGCCAGACCCGCGAGACGTACTGGAGGACAAAGCAAAACATGCAAGATCGATCTACGGATCACAAGGGCGCGCCACTATGCGAGACGATAAACGTCACGCCGGATACAGTAAAAGTCAATCCGGCCGGGCCAAACACAGCGGGCAACACCCATTCGAGCTGCGTCGCGATATAGCCCAATACAGGGGCGCCGCACACCCCCTATGCTTCACAGACGAAGTAATGGATCATCAAATCCCAGAGGGTTTCAAACCCGTAAATATTGAATCATACGACGGCACAACAGATCCTGCGGTATGGATCGAGGATTTCCTCCTCCACATCCACAAGGCCCGCGGCGATGACTTACACGCCATCAAATACCTCCCACTAAAGCTCAAAGGACCAGCACGACATTGGCTTAATATCATGCCAGCAGAGTCCATTAGCTGTTGGGAAGATCTGGAGGCCGCATTCCTCGACAACTTTCAGGGCACTTATGTGCAACCACCAGACGCCGATGACTTGAGCCACATAATTCAACAGCCAGAAGAATCGGCCAGGCAATTCTGGACATGGTTCGTAACAAAGAAAAATAAAATCATTGACAGTCCGGATGCAGAGGCCCTAGTAGCCTTCAAGCATAACATCCGCGACGAGTGGCTTGCCCGGCACCTTGGGCAGGAAAAGCCGAAATCTATGGCAGCCCTCACGACACTCATGACCCTCTTTTGTGCGGGAGAAGACAGTTGGCTGGCTCGCAGTAACAGCATATCAAAAAAATATGGTACTTCGGATACCAAGGACGGCAATAGCAGGTCACGTCGCAACAAACATAAGCGCCAATTAACAACGATAATACTGAGGATACGGCAGTCAATGCCGGATTCAAAGGCTCTAAACCCGGTCAGCGGAAAAAGCCATTTAAAAGAAGCACTCCGGGCCCGTCCAGTTTGGACCGCATACTCGATCGCTCGTGTCAAATACACGGTACCCCTGACAAGCCAGCCAACCACACCAACAGGGAATGCTGGGTGTTCAAGCAGGCCGGCAAGTTAATTGCCGAAGATAAAGATAAAGGGTCACACAACGATGACGAAGAGGAGCCCCGGCAGCCGAACACCGGAGGCCAGAAGAGGTTCCCTCCACAAGTGCGGACGGTGAACATGATATACGCAACCCACATCCCCAAGAGGGAGCGGAAGCGTGCGCTCAGGGACGTATATGCGTTGGAGCCAGTCGCTCCAAATTTCAACCCATGGTCCTCCTGCCCGATCACCTTCAATCGCAGGGACCACCCCACTAGTATCCGTCATGGCGGATTCGCCACACTGGTCTTAGACCCAATCATTGACGGATTTCACCTCACTCGAGTCCTCATGGATGGGGGCAGCAGCCTGAACCTGCTTTACCAGGACACAGTGCACAAAATGGGTATAGAACCCTCAAGGATCAAACCCACAAAAACGACCTTTAAAGGCGTCATTCCAGGTGTAGAGGCCCATTGCACAGGCTCAATTACAATGGAAGTGGTCTTCGGATCCCCGGATAACTTTCGAAGCGAAGAATTAATCTTCGATATAGTCCCGTTCCGCAGTGGCTATCATGCACTGCTCGGGCGAACCACATTTGCGAGATTGAATGCGGTACCACATTATGCATACCTCAAGCTCAAGATGCCAGGACCCCGGGGGGCCATCACAGTTAACGGAAACACAGAGCGCTCTCTCCGCATGGAGGAGCACACTGCGGCCCTCGCAGCAGAAGCACAAAGCAGCCTCTCAAGGCAATCCACCAGTTCGGCGTGTCAAGACCCGGACACCTTCAAACGCGCTCGGAGTAATCGGCAACTAGACCGCCTGGCACGGTCTGAGCTCGCATAGCAATGCGGCCCCCATCCCGGCCCAAGCCAAACGGTGAAATTCGTGCCACGCGTACATAATTACGCATTAAAAATACCATGGGCACAGGCGGGGAGGGGGCACAACTACGGCACACCCCAATACGTGGCTTAAACCGCACTAGGGGCTTCCCACTTTGTTATTTTTCTCTTTCAGGACTTTAATCTCTGGAAACCCTGTCCGGCAGCATGATTGCCGAACACATGATGCAGCAACCAAGGAGGAAGAAAGCTACGCCACACCAGAAAATAACCAGGTGGATTACGATAACGAGTAATATTTGCTTTAATACTATTCCTCAGCTTGCCCTTGGAAGGGACATAGTCCTACTTTTTGCTTATCGCACTATCTGTATCATTCTGCTTTAACGCACCTTTTTGAATAAACAATGCATAACATTAAGACTATTATTGCATTCTTCCTTTATATATATGCGTGTTCATTAATGACGCCTTGCAACCGTACACTTTGGTATGGCCAATACACCAGGGGCTTAAGTACCCCACAATGCGGTGTCTGAAGTCCGAACACTTTCACAAGTGAGGCACCCCGAACTTATAGCATTATATGCATCAGCTCTGAATCATGTCTTTGGTCAAATGTTGGGTTTGCCCAGCTCCTATGTTTTGGTACCTTACATTTCGCTCTATCGGCTAAGGTAGCGCTAGGAGAACTACTGCGATTGTGCCCCGGTTCTGCTGGGCTAGGCACCTCAGTAGAGAAAGCTAAAACTGACTGTCATGATAAGGCGAGAGACTGGTCGCTGATCGGCGAGGTTTCGAGTCCCTAAAGACTCATGCCACCTAGAGCGAGGAGCCGGTCCTGTCCGACTTAAAGGCGTGTATCGCGCCCCGAATTCGGCCTTTCGAATACGAGGGGCTTTGCTGAAATTTAAAATTATAGAATTCTATGGCTAAGTGAGAGTGATAAAGCATTATTAGTCCGGTTGCCTTGTTCGCTGTGCTAAGCACCTCCCTCGAAGGACCCAAAAATGGGAACAAGAGTGCTCGGGTTTATCCCGAACACCCCAGCACTTGCGGCATGGGGGCAGAAGCCGAGGACTAGCCATCTCTCAGATTGGATAAACAGCCAAACATAAGGTAATATTTTAAATTCAAACAAGCGTTGCATAGTGCATATGAAACAAGTTTTCATCATACAGGATCACACGAGCAAGTTTACTTAAATATTACATCCTTCGAACATTCGTCCGCTACAAGACGGGCACCCTTCAGGACACCCTCATAATAAATTTCGGGGGTGCGATGCTCCTTGCCCTGCGGCGGTCCTTCCTTGATCAGCTTCACGGCGTCTAGCTTGGCCCATTGCACCTTACACGGGCGAAAGCCCGGCGTGCACCTTTGATGTAGACGGACCGCTTGACGACTTACAGTCGTGTGCAGGCATCCACAAGCCGCCTCACCAGGCCGAAGTAGCTGTTCGGAAGGGCGTCGCCAGGCCACAGCCGGACTATAAAGCCCTTCATGGCCTATTTGGCCGCCTTGTGTAGCTCGACCAGCTGCTTCAGCTGGTCGCTCATAGGCACCGGGTGTTCGGTCCCAGGATACTGAGACCAGAACAGCTTCTCCGTTGAGCTTCCCTCCTCGGCATGGTAAAACTGTGCGGCATCCGACACGCTATGGGGCAAATCTGCGAATGCTCCTGGAGAGCTCCGGATTCGGGTAAGTAATAGGTAATTTACTTTCACATGCTTGCTTTGCATATAGAATGCCTTACCCGCCGCTATTTTCTTCATCGCGTCAATCTCCTGAAGGGCCTTTTGGGCTTTGGCCTTGGCACTCTTTGCGCTCTCGAGGGCCGCGGCAAGCTCAGACTCTCGCGTCTTCGAGTCAAGCTCCAACACCTCGTGCTTCGTCACGAGAGCCTGGAGCTCTTGCTGCACCTCGCCCACCCGAGCCTCTTGCCTTTCCCGCTCGGTGCGCTCCTTGGCCGCTTTATCTTCGGCCTTGGACATCGCTTGCTTTAGGGTCGCCACTTCAGTCGTGGCCCCTGGAAAATATACGATGATCCTGTCATTTTGCAATCGTGTCTTCTTTTATATATACATATCTATAGACAGTGTATTACTTACCCTTGTTCTCCTCGAGCTGCCTCTTGGCAAGGCCGAGCTCTTTCTTGGACCCCTCGAGGTCCTGCTTCAGTGTGGCGACCTCCGCAGTCAGTGGGGCTGAGGCCAGCAGCGAAGCCTGCATACGCATATTGACATACTTATATTAGACTCCTGCAATATTATTTGATCCTCTGTTCGGCTTTTCTTTGTGAACATCGAACAGAGCATCAGGGGCTACTATCTATGCGGTAATATTTTTCCTAAATTTTAAATACTTACCTCAAAGCCTGTTAGAAGGCTGGCACAGGCTTCAGTCAGTCCACCTTGGGCGGACTGAACCTTCTAGACCACCGCACTCATAATAGTACGGTGCTCCTCGTCGATGGAAGCGCTGCGAAGCGCTTCCAGCAGATTGTCCGGCGCCTCTGGATGGACAGAGGTCACCGGCACAGGTGTCTTGCCCCTCTTGGAAGGAGTCCGCTTGCCCGAGTCCGGAACCACTGGAGGATTCGGCGCGGTGTTCGGCTGAGGGCCGAACTCGGAGCCTTCAGGGGCCTTGTCCCTTCTGCTCCCGGAGTCCGAAAGTTTGCCTTGAGGCGCCTCCGGGGCTGTCTCCCCTCGACCCGGTGGCTCTTGAGACAATACCTTGGCGTCGTCCGCAGGGCAAGGGGAGGTGGCGGTCGGAAGTGGATCGCTATCCATATCCGACGAGCCCAGGGAGCCGTCCGATGATACATCGATACGGGCTCGTGGCGGCCTGCATAATCATGTTCGGCGTTATGGAAAGCAGTTCAGCAAAGGAATGCTATGAGTTACTCTGGTATCCGAATACTTACGACCTCCCTAGGGGCTTGGCCCTGGGCAGCCACTCGTCTTCGCCTTCGACGGCAGCGGTGGAACTGTCCGGAAGGAGAGTCCTTCCCTTCTTGTACCCTTCACCCCCCCAAGTTGGGGCGGCCTTCCTTTTCTTGTCTCCCCCGCCTAGAGGGGGAGCATCTTCTTCTTCCTCCCCGTCTTCGGGGGAGGAGTATGCCAGAGAGTCATCGGACGATGAGTCCGATAACACCTGGCGTTGGGAACTCTTTCGGGTTCCCTTGGCCTTCTTGGTCTTCTCTGGCACCTTGTAAGGAGCCGGAGTCAGCATCTCTGTCAGGAGAGCGTTCGCTGGGCCTTTGGGCAAGGGAGCCGGACAGTTGATCTGTACGGCCATTTCCTGCCAGTCCTGTCAAAGGAACGGGAGCTTAGATCCCGCATAGAGTCAAACTATGAAAAACAAGTATCTTGTAAGAGGTAAAACAGCTTACCGCGCTGGCTTGGCGCTTCGCGCAGAATCCGCGATCCTCGGTAGTAGGAGGAGGAACCTCGGCGCCCTTGAATAGCACCTTCCAGGCATCCTCGTGTGTTGTATCGAAGAGCCTGTTCAGAGTTTGGTGCTGGGCCGGGTCGAACTCCCACAAGTTGAAGGCCCGTTGTTGACACGGAAGGATCCGGCGGATGAGCATGACCTGGACTACGTTGACGAGTTTGAGCTTCTTGTTCACCATGTTCTGAATACATGTTTGGAGTCCGGTCAGCTCTCCCAAACTACCCCAGGATAGGCCCTTCTCTTTCCAGGAGGTGATCCGCGTGGGGATGTCAGATCGGAACTCGGGGGCCGCTGCCCATGCAGGGTCGAGCGGCTCGGTGATGTAAAACCACCCCGATTGCCACCCATTTATGGTCTCCATGAAGGAGCCCTCGAGCCATGTAACGTTGGCATCTTGCCCACCATGGTGCCTCCGCACTCCGCCTGGTGGCCGCCCACTACCTTCGGCTTGACATTGAAGGTCTTCAGCCATAAGCCGAAGTGGGGCTTGATGCGGAGGAAGGCCTCGCACACGACGATAAACGCCGAGATGTTGAGGATGAAGTTCGTGGCCAGATGTGGAAATCCAGGCCATAGTGGAACATGAGCCCCCGGACGAATGGGTGGAGAGGGAATCCCAGTCCGCGGAGGAACACTACCCTCTCATGGGGCCTGGGGGTGGGGATGAGCTGCCCCTCATCTGGGAGCCGGTGCGCGATGTCGTCGGGCAGATATCCGGCTCTCCTCAGCTTCTTGATGTGTCCCTCCATGACGGAGGAGACCATCCACCTGCCTCCCGCTCCGGACATGGTTGGAGAAGGTTGAGGTGGGAAGTGCAGACTTGGGCGCTGGAGCTCGAGTGTGCGAAAATGGATGAGCAGAGGAGGAAGAAGGCGTGGATGAAAAGGTGAATCCTTATCCCTTTATATGGGCGGACGAAACTAAGGGTCCCCACTAGCCTGGTAAAACTCGCTTATCCCCCAAGCGCCGTAATCGATGGCGCGGTTGGGTTACCCACACCCATATTGATGAGAATCCCGTGATAAGGGAACACGATCTCTGCTTTGACAAGACGTGTGAAAAAACTGCCTCGCGTTATGTGCGGGGCTGGTTAAAGGAAACGGTTCGAATAATCACGGGGCCATGACATAATGTCGTGTTGCCAAAACAAGTCAGCAAATTGGATTTGTGGAAATATTATTCTCTCTATGGTGGTATGTGGAACTTATTTTGCAGGGTCGGACCCTATCCTTGCATTCAAATTCTTCAGTGGTGTATTCGGAGGAGGAACCCGCCTTGCAATGCCGAAGACAATACTGCGCGCCGGACTCATCATTGTTGAAGCCTGGTTCAGGGGCTACTGAGGGAGTCCTGGATTAGGGGGTCTCCGGACAGCCGGTCTATATCCTTTGGCCGGACTGTTGGACTATGAAGATACAGGATGGAAGACTTCGTCTCATGTCCGGATGGGACTCTACTTGGCGTGGAAGGCAAGCTTGGAAATACGGATATGTATATCTCCTCCTTTGTAACCGACCTTGTGTAACCCTAGCCCTCTCCGGCGTCTATATAAACCAGAGGGTTTTAGTCCGTAGGACAACATACAATCATACCATAGGCTAGCTTCTAGGGTTTAGCCTCTCTGATCTCGTGGTAGATCCACTCTTGTACTACCCATATCATCAATATTAATCAAGCAGGACGTAGGGTTTTACCTCCATCAAGAGGGCCTGAACCTGGGTAAAACTTCGTGTCCCCTGCCTCTTGTTACCAGCCGCCTAGACGCACAGTTCAGGACCCCCTACCCGAGATCCGCCGGTTTTGACACTGACAATGACCAACTCATATGTCAATTTCGAAACAGGAGAAGTGATTACCAACTCAGAGAAGTAGCAGAAATTGTATGCTAAGCTGCTAAGATGGCGTAGCTGGGATGTTGTAGCGACTGCGAAAGCCATCGATAGCTCTGGCCACGGACTTTGCCATCTCAGGTAAGGTCACCTTGCACACTGACCAGTTATTTGCCAACCAAGTTAGTAAAGTTGAAGATTGAAGTGCAGCAAATTTCAGATAGTAGATGCCTCTCCTCGCTTCTGTACAACGAGACGTAGACGACTGCACCTCTGTCATCAACTTCTTGTATGATGCCTGCAAGGAATCTACACGAAATTCAGATACACCTACGACCAGCACTCGATCAAACATGGATCGAATTGAAGGACAAGTGTACCTTCATCTCCTCGGCTTGCTGGGAGAACTTGTCGACCATCTTCTTATGCTCCTTCTCCGCCTCGTCCGCCATTTGCACACAGCTCTGTGCCTGCATCTGAAGTGAAGAGCATACATGGAAGGGGATGAAGGAAATATGCCCTAGAGGCAATAATAAAGTTATTATTTATTTCCTTATATCATGATAAATGTTTATTATTCATGCTAGAATTGTATTAACCGGAAACATGATACATGCGTGAATACATAGACAAACAGAGTGTCACTAGTATGCCTCTACTTGACTAGCTCGTTGATGAAAGATGGTTATGTTTCCTAGCCATAGACATGAGTTGTCATTTGATTAACGGGATCACATCATTAGGAGAATGATGTGATTGACTTGACCCATTTCGTTAGCTTAGCACTTGATCGTTTAGTATATTGCTCTTTGCTTTCTTCATGACTTATACATGTTCCCATGACTATGAGATTATGCAACTCCCGTTTACCAGAAGAACACTTTGTGTGCCACCAAATGTCACAACGTATCTGGGTGATTATAAAGGTGCTCTACAGGTGTCTCCGAAGGTACTTGTTGAGTTGGCGTACTTTGAGATTAGGATTTGTCACTCCGATTGTCGGAGAGGTATCTCTGGGCCCACTCAGTAATGCACATCACTATAAGCCTTGCAAGCATTGTACCTAATGAGTTAGTTCCGGAATGATGTATTACGGAACAAGTAAAGAGACTTGTCGGTAACGAGATTGAACTAGGTATTGAGATACCTGAAGGAAATATGCCCTAGAGGCAATAATAAAGTTATTATTTATTTCCTTATATCATGATAAATGTTTATTATTCATGCTAGAATTGTATTAACCGGAAACATAATACTTGTGTGAATACATAGACAAACAAAGTGTCACTAGTATGCCTCTACTTGACTAGCTCGTTAATCGAAGATGGTTATGTTTCCTAACCATAAACAAAAGAGTTGTTATTTGATTAACGGGATCACATCATTAGGAGAATGATGTGATTGACATGAACCATTCCATTAGCTTAGCACCCGATCGTTTAGTATGTTGCTATTGCTTTCTTCATGACTTACACATGTTCCTATGACTATGAGATTATGCAACTCCTGTTTGCCGGAGGAACACTTTGTGTGCTACCAAACGTCACAATGTAACCGAGTGATTATAAAGGAGCTCTACAGGTGTCTCCAAAGGTACATGTTGGGTTGGCGTATTTCAAGATTAGGATTTGTCACTCCGATTGTCGGAGAGGTATCTCTGGGCCCTCTTGGTAATGCACATCACATAAGCCTTGCAAGCATTGCAACTCGAAACGAGTAAAGAGACTTGCCGGTAACGAGATTGAACTAGGTATTAAGATACCGACGATCGAATCTCGGGCAAGTAACATACCGGTGACAAAGGGAACAATGTATGTTGTTATGCGGTCTGACCGATAAAGATCTTTGTAGAATATGTAGGAGCCAATATGGGCATGCAGGTCCCGCTATTGGTTATTGACCGGAGACGTGTCTCGGTCATGTCTACATTGTTCTCGAACCCGTAGGGTCCGCACGCTTAAGGTTTCGATGACAGTTATATTATGAGTTTATGAGTTTTGATGTACCGAAGGAGTTCGGAGTCCCGGATGAGATCGGGGACATGACGAGGAGTCTCGAAATGGTCGAGACGTAAAGATTGATATATTGGACGACTATATTCGGACATCGGAAAGGTTCCGAGTGATTCGGGTATTTTTCGGAGTACCGGGTAGTTACGGGAGAAGCAATGGGCCTTGATGGGCTTTAGTGGGAAGAGGAGAAAGGGCAAAGGGGCTGCTGCGCCCCCCTCCCCTCTAGTCCGAATTGGACTAGGGAAAAGGGGCCGGCCACCTCTCCTTCTCCTCCACTTCCTTCTCCCTTCCTCCCCTCTTGGTGGACTCCTACTAGGACTTGGACTCCTACTAGGACTTGGAGTCCTAGTAGGACTCCACATCCTGGCCGCACCTAGCCTTGGCCGGCCTCCTCCTCCTCCATCCTTTATATACTGAGGCAAGGGGCACCCCATGAACACAAGTTGATCCACGTGATCTTATTCTTAGCCGTGTGCGGCGCCCCCTGCCACCACAATCCTCGATCATATTGTAGCAGTGCTTAGGCGAAGCCCTGCGACAGTAGTACATCAAGATCGTCACCACGCCGTCGTGCTGACGAAACTCTTCCCCGACACTTTGCTGGATCGGAGTCCGGGGATCGTCATCGAGCTGAACGTGTGCTAAAACTCGAAGGTGCCGTAGTTTCGGTGCTTGATCGGTCGGGCCATAAAGACGTACGACTACATCAACCAAACGCTTCCGTTGTCGGTCTACAAAGGGTACGTAGATCACACTCTCCCCCTCTTGTTGCTATGCATCACCATGATCTTGCGTGTGCGTAGAAATTTTTTTGAAATTACTACGTTCCCCATTAGTGGTATCAGAGCATAGGTTTTTATGGTTTCATGTTATATGCACGAGTAGAACACAAGTGAGTTGTGGGCGATATAAGTCATACTGCTTACCAGCATGTCATACTTTGGTTCGGCGGTATTGTTGGATGAAGCGGCCCGGACCGACATTACGCGTACGCTTACGCGAGACCGGTTCTCCCGACGTGGTTTGCACAAAGGTGGCTAGCGGGTGACAGTTTCTCCAACTTTAGTTGAACCGAGTGTGGCTACGCCCGGTCCTTGCGAAGGTTAAAACAGCACCACCTTGACAAACTATCGCTGTGGTTTTGATGCGTAGGTAAGATTGGTTCTTGCTTAAGCCCGTAGCAGCCACGTAAAACTTGCAACAACAAAGTAGAGGACGTCTAACTTGTTTTTGCAGGGCATGTTGTGATGTAATATGGTCAAAACGTGATGAGATATAAGTTGTTGTATGAGATGATCATGTTTTGTTAAAGTTATCGGCAACTGGCAAAATCCTTATGGTTGTCTCTTTATTGCATAAGATGCAAGAGCCAAATAATTGCTTTACTTTATCGCTATGTGATAGCAATAGTTGCAAGAGCAATAGTTGGCGAGACGACCGTGTGACGACACATTGATATAGATCAAGATGATGGAGATCATGGTGTCATGCCGGTGACGATAGAGATCATGACAGTACTTTGGAGATGGAGATCAAAGGCGCAAGATGATGATGGCCATATCATGTCACATATTTTGATTGCATATGATGTTTATCTTTTATGCATCTTATCTTGCTTTGATTGACGGTAGCATTATAAGATGATCTCTCACTAATTATCAAGAAGTGTTCTCCCTGAGTATGCACCGTTGCGAAAGTTCTTTGTGCTGAGAAACCACGTGATAATCGGGTGTGATAGGCTCTACGTTCAAATACAACGGGTGCAAAACAGTTGCACACGCGGAATACTCATGTTATACTTGACGAGCCAAGCATATACAGATATGGCCTCGGAACACGGAGACCGAAAGGTCAAGCGTGAATCATATAGTAGATATGATCAACATAGCGATGTTCACCAATGAAACTACTCCATCTCACGTGATGATCGGACATGGTTTAGTTGATTTGGATCACGTGATCACTTAGAGGATTAGAGGGATGTCTATCTAAGTGGGAGTTCTTAAGTAATATGATTAAATTGAACTTAAATTTATCATGAACTTAGTCCTGGTAGTATTTTGCAAATTATGTTGTAGATCATTAGCTCGCGTTGTTGTTTCCCTGTGTTTATTTTGATATGTTCCTAGAGAAAATTGTGTTGAAAGATGTTAGTAAAAAAAGATGCGGATTGGATCCGTGATCTGAGGTTTATACTCATTGCTGCACAGAAGAATTATGTCCTTGATGCACCGCTAGGTGACAGACCTATTGCAGGAGCAGATGCAGACATTATGAACGTTTGGCTAGCTCAATATGATGACTACTTGATAGTTTAGTGCACCATGCTTAATGGCTTAGAATCGGGACTTCAAAGACGTTTTGAACGTCATGGACCATATGAGATGTTCCAGGAGTTGAAGTTAATATTTCAAGCAAATACCCGAGTTGAGAAATATGAAGTCTCCAACAAGTTCTATAGCTAAAAGATGGAGGAGAATCGCTCAACTAGTGAGCATGAGCCCAAATTGTCTGAGTACTACAATCGCTTGAATCAAGTGGGAGTTAATCTTCCAGATAAGATAGTGATTGACAGAATTCTCTAGTCACCATCACCAAGTTAGTAGAACTTCGTGATGAACTATGATATGCAAGGGATAACGGAAACGATTCCCAAGCTCTTCGTAATGCGGAAATTGACGAAGGTAGAAATCGAGGAAAAACATCAAGTGTTGATGGTAGACAAGACCACTAGTTTCAAGAAAAGGGCAGAGGGAAGAAGGGGAACTTCAAAAAGAACAGCAAGCAAGTTGCTGCTCAAGTGAAGAAGCCCAAGTCTGATCTTAAGCCTGAGACTAAGTGCTTCTACTACAAAGGGACTGGTCACTGGAAGCGGAACTACCCCAAGTGATTGGCAGATAAGAAGGATGGCAAAGTGAACAAAAGTATATTTGATATACATGTTATTGATGTGTACTTTACTAGTGTTTATAGCAACCCCTCCGTATTTGATACTAGTTCAGTTGCTAAGATTAGTAACTCGAAACGGGAGTTGCAGAATAAACAGAGACTAGTTAAGGGTGAAGTGACGATGTGTGTTGGAAGTGGTTCCAAGATTGATATGATCATCATCGCACACTCCCTATAAATTCGGGATTAGTGTTGAACCTAAATAAGTGTTATTTGGTGTTTACGTTGAGCATGAATATGATTTGATCATGTTTATTGTAATACGGTTATTCATTTAAGTAAGAGAATAAATTGTTGTTCTGTTTACATGAATAAAACCTTATATGGTTACACACCCAATGAAAATAGTTCGTTGGATCTCGATCGTAGTGATACACATAATCATAATATTGAAACCAAAAGATGCAAAGTTAATAATGATAGTGCAACTTATTTGTAGCACTGCCGTTTAGGTCATATTGGTGTAAAGCGCATGAAGAAACTCCATGCTGATGGGCTTTTGGAATCACTTGATTATGAATCAGTTGATACTTGCGAACCATGCCTCATGGGAAAGATGACTAAGACTCTGTTCTTCGGAACAATGGAGCGAGCAACAGATTTGTTGGAAGTCATACATACTGATGTATGTGGTCCGATGAATATTGAGGCTCGCGACAGGTATCATTATTTTTTGATCTTCACAGATGATTTGAGCAGATATGAGTATATCTACTTGATGAAACAAAGGTCTGAAACATTTGTAAAGTTCAAAGAATTTCAGAGTGAAGTGGAGAATCATCGTAACAAAAATGAAAGTTTCTACGATACGATCGCGGAAGTAAAATATTTGAGTTACGAGTTTGGTCTTCAATTAAAACAATGTGGAATAGTTTCACAAACTCATGCCACCTGGAACACCACAGCATAATGGTGTGTCCGAATGTCATAACCGTACTTTATTAGATATGGTGCGATCTATAATGTCTCTTACCGATCTACCACTATCGTTTTGGGGTTATGCATTAGAGACAGCTGCATTCACGTTAAATAGGGCACCATCTAAGTCCGTTGAGACGACACAATCTGAACTGTGGTTTGGCAAGAAACCAAAGTTGTCGTTTCTTAAAGTTTGGGGTTGTGATGCTTATATGAAAAAGTTTCATCCTAATAAACTCAAACCCAAATCGGAGAAATATGTCTTCATAGGATACCCAAAGGAGACTGTTGGGTACACCTTCTATCAAAAATCCGAAGGCAAGACTTTTGTTGCTAAATTCGGAGTTTTTCTAGAGAAGGAGTTTCTCTCGAAAGAAGTGAGTGGGAGGAAAGTAGAACTTGATGAGGTAATTGTACCTGCTCCCTTATTGGAAAGTAGTTCATCACAGAAATTTGTTCCTGTGACTACTACACCAATTAGTGAGGAAGCTAATGATGATGATCATGTAACTTCAGATCAAGTTACTACCAAATCTCGTAGGTAAACCAGAGTGAGATCCGCACCAGAGTGGTACGTAATCCTGTTCTGGAAGTCATGTTACTAGACCATGACGAACTTGCGAACTATGAGGAAGCAATGATGAGCCCAGATTCCGCGAAATGGTTTGAGACCATGAAATCTGAGATATGATCCATGTATGAGAACAAAGTATGGACTTTGATGAATTTGCCCGATGATCGTCAAGCCATAGAAAATAAATGGATCTTCAAGAGGAAGACGGACGCTGATAGCAGTGTTACTATCTACAGAGCTAGAATTGTCGCAAAAGGTTTTCGACAAGTTCAAGGTGTTGACTACGATGAGATTTTCTCACTCGTATCTATGCTTAAATCTGTCCAAATCATGTTAGCAATTGCCGCATTTTATGAAATCTGGCAAATGGATAAACAAAACTGCATTCCTTAATGGATTTACTAAAGATGAGTTGTATACGATGCAACTAGAAGGTTTTGTCAATCCTAAAGGTGTTAACAAAATATGCAAACTCCAACGATCCATCTATGGACTGGTGCAAGCATCTCGGAGTTGGAATATACGCTTTGATAAGTTGATCAAAGCATATAGTTTTTATACAGACTTGCGGTGAAGCCTGTATTTACAAGAAAGTGAGTGGGAGCACTACAACATTTCTGATAAGTATATGTGAACAACATATTGTTGATCGAAAATAATGTATAATTTTCTGGAAAGCATAGAGGAATATTTGAAAGGAGTTTTTCAAAGAAAGACCTCGGTAAAGCTGCTTACATATTGAGCATCAAGATCTATAGAGATAGATCAAGACGCTTGATAAGTTTTTCAATGAGTACATACCTTGACAAGATTTTGAAGTAGTTCAAAATTGAACAGTCAAAGAAAGAGTTCTTGCCTGTGTTGCAAGGTGTGAAATTGAGTAAGACTCAAAGCCCGACCACGGCAGAAGATAGAAATAGAATGAAAGTCATTCCCTATGCCTCAGCCATAGGTTCTATAAAGTATGCCATGCTGTGTACTAGATCTATTGTATACCCTACACTGTGTTAAGCAAGGGAGTACAATAGTGATCTAAGAGTAGATCACTGGACAGCGGTCAAAATTATCCTTAGTGGAATAAGGAAATATTTCTCAATTATGGAGGTGACAAAAAGGTTCGTCGTAAAAATTTACGTCGATGCAAGTTTTGACACAGATCTGGATGACTCTAAGTCTCGATCTAGATACATATTGAAAGTGGGAGCAATAAGCTAGAGTAGCTCCGTGCAGAGCATTGTTGACATAGAAATTCGCAAAATACTTACGGATCTGAATGTGGCAGACCCGTTGACTAAAATTATCTCACAAGCAAAACATGATCACACCTTAGTACTCTTTGGGTGTTAATCACATAGCGATGTGAACTAGATTACTGACTATAGTAAACCCTTTTGGGTGTTGATCACATATCGATGTGAACTATGGGAGTTAATCACATGGTGGTGTGAACTATTGCTGTTAAATCACATGGCAATGTGAACTAGATTATTGACTCTAGTGCAAGTGGGAGACTGAAGGAAATATGCCCTAGAGGCAATAATAAAGTTATTATTTATTTCCTTATATCATGATAAATGTTTATTATTCATGCTAGAATTGTATTAACCGGAAACATAATACTTGTGTGAATACATAGACAAACAAAGTGTCACTAGTATGCCTCTACTTGACTAGCTCGTTAATCGAAGATGGTTATGTTTCCTAACCATAAACAAAAGAGTTGTTATTTGATTAATGGGATCACATCATTAGGAGAATGATGTGATTGACATGACCCATTCCATTAGCTTAGCACCCGATCGTTTAGTATGTTGCTATTGCTTTCTTCATGACTTATACATGTTCCTATGACTATGAGATTATGCAGCTCCCATTTGCCGGAGGAACACTTTGTGTGCTACCAAACGTCACAAAGTAACTGGGTGATTATAAAGGAGCTCTATAGGTGTCTCCAAAGGTACATGTTGGGTTCGCGTATTTCGAGATTAGGATTTGTCACTCCGATTGTCGGAGAGATATCTCTGGGCCCTCTTGGTAATGCACATCACTTAAGCTTTGCAAGCATTGCAACTAATGAGTTAGTTGTGAGATGATGTATTACGGAACGAGTAAAGAGACTTGCCGGTAACGAGATTGAACTAGGTATTAAGATACCGACGATCGAATCTCGGGCAAGTAACATACCGATGACAAAGAGAACAACGTATGTTGTTGTGCGGTCTGACCGATAAAGATCTTTGTAGAATATATAGGAGCCAATATGGGCATCCAGGTCCAGCTATTGGTTATTGACCGGAGATGTGTCTCGGTCATGTCTACATTGTTCTCGAACCCGTTGGGTCCGCACGCTTAAGGTTTCGATGACAGTTATATTATGAGTTTATGAGTTTTGATGTACCGAAGGAGTTCGGAGTCCCGGATGAGATCGGGGACATGACGAGGAGTCTCGAAATGGTCAAGACGTAAAGATTGATATATTGGACGACTATATTCGGACATCGGAAAGGTTCCGAGTGATTCGGGTATTTTTCGGAGTACCGGGTAGTTACGGGAGAAGCAATGGGCCTTGATGGGCTTTAGTGGGAAGAGGAGAAAGGGCCAAGGGGCTGCTGCTCCCCCCCTCCCCTCTAGTCCGAATTGGACTAGGGAAAAGGGGGCCGGCCACCTCTCCTTCTCCTCCACTTCCTTCTCCCTTCCTCCCCTCTTGGTGGACTCCTACTAGGACTTGGAGTCCTAGTAGGACTCCACATCCTGGCCGCACCTAGCCTTGGCCGGTCTCCTCCTCCTCCATCCTTTATATACTGAGTCAAGGGGCACCCCATGAACACAAGTTGATCCACGTGATCTTATTCTTAGCCGTGTGCGGCGCCCCCTGCCACCACAATCCTCGATCATATTGTAGCAGTGCTTAGGCGAAGCCCTGCGATAGTAGTACATCAAGATCGTCACCACGCCGTCGTGCTGACGGAACTCTTCCCCGACACTTTGCTGGATCGGAGTCCGGGGATCGTCATCGAGCTGAACGTGTGCTAAAACTCGGAGGTGCCGTAGTTTCAGTGCTTGATCGGTCGGGCCGTGAAGACGTACGACTACATCAACCAAACGCTTCCGTTGTCGGTCTACAAAGGGTACATAGATCACCCTCTCCCCCTCTCGTTGCTATGCATCACCATGATCTTGCGTGTGCGTAGGAAATTTTTTGAAATTACTACGTTCCCCATCAATACCGATGATCGAATCTCGGGCAAGGAACATACCGATGAGAAAGGGAACAATGTATGTTGTTATGCGGTTTGACCGATAACGATCTTCGTAGAATATGTGGAAGCCAATATGAGCATCCAGGTTCCGCTATTGGTTATTGACCGGAGACGTGTCTCGGTCATTTCTACAGAGTTCTCGAACCCTTATGGTCCACACACTTAAAGTTCGGTGAGGATAGGTATTATGAGTTTTTTATGTACCTAAGGTATTTCAGAGTCCTGGATATGATCACGGACATGACGAGGAGTCTCGGAATGGTCGAGACGTAAAGATCGATATATTGGACGACTATGTTCGGACATCAGAAAGGTTTCGGAAGGTTTCGGACATATACAGGAGTACCGTGGGGTTACCGGAACCCCCCGGGGGCTTAATGGGCCTACATGGGCCTTAGTGGAAATAGAGGGCAGCAAGGGGAATGTGGGGCGCGCCCCCCAAGGCCCAAACCGAATTGTTTAGGGCAAAGGGGCCCGGCCCCCTCTTTCCTTCTCCTCCTCTCCCTTTCCTTCCCCCTCTCCTACTCCTACTAGGAAAAGGAGGAGTCCTACTCCTAGTGGGAGTAGGACTCCCCCTCTTGGTGCGCCTCTCCCTGGCCGGCCGCCTCCTCCCCCTTGCTCCTTTATATACGGGGGCAGGGGGCACCCCATAGACACAACAATTGATCATTGATCTCTAACGATTGCCCAGCTCGGCGAACAAGCGAACCAATCGTCCCCCCCCCCCCGCTCAAGGTGTCTAGCGATATCGTCGCTAACGATTCGAGGATGGTGCCCGGTTATAACAATCTTGAAGATTACCTGCCCGACGATGTACATTATGTATTCTTGTAGGTGGAAGAACACAGATACGAGTACGGGAAGCCTCTCGTCAAAGATGAAAGATCTCTAACAACGATGATGCTAAGATTCCATGATTGGTACATGAAAACCTGCAAAGAGTCTGGGGGGAGGAATACTTTGACGCTGAGAGTTAAAGAGGAGCACGACCTCGTAGGAACTGATCTGTTGAATGTTCCATTTGAGGAGTTCTTCCAGTTTTTCAATTAGAGGGCCCTCGATAAATTAACGGTCACTTTCTACTGTATGTAAGTACTACTTCTGTCATTAAGTCTCTATATATAGGCCAGCTCTTTCATTGCATGTATTTATAATTATCCTCACTATTTTATGCAGATTGAAGATCGCCAAATTGAAGAAAAGACAAATCGGTGATATTGGGTTCATTAACCCAAATATCATAGATGCATATTCGGTTGAATTTCAGAAAAAAAAGATACCAAGGCCAACTTTCTACGATCATCGGTATTAAATCAACACAAAGCTATAATACTCTTTCCTTACAACTTCAAGTGAGTGTTACTTTCTTGTGCATATTCGGTTTCCCTTATTAGTCGAGGTTATAGTAATGTAATTGATGAGTTATGCATGCGTGTGCAGGTTCCACTATATTCTCCTAGAGATTAAGCTCGAGCAGGGACTAGGAACCGTCTTAGACTCGAGACAAAAAGATCCCAAGGAGTATGCGGACATGATTGAAATTCTCGAGAAGTAAGTTAAATCGATCATTATCGCACCATATCGGCAACTTTGTTCACTTCCTGATATCAAGTAATTGTTTTCTTTGTCTGGCAGTGTTTGGAAAAAAATCACCTCAAAAGCTCCGGGACTGCCGAAGAAGCTGGAATTTAAACACCCGAAAGTAAGTACTACTAGCATGTTCCGCGCATCTCCTAGTGATTCAAGTGCTAGTTTCATCAATACCATTTAGCATGCTTGCTTATCAGTTTGATTGACCTCTATTTCTTGTAAAGTGGTTGTCGTAGGAAGCCGGGAATAATTACTGTGGATACTACATTTGCGAGTCCATCCGCCACACGACCTGTGAGCGGGGCTACACTAAAAAACAATATGAAGGGCGTAAGCAATAATATTCATAATTTAACTTTATTACCATCTTTTGTGTTGAGTTTCATTCATTCATATATATGTATTGACCCCCTTCTTCAAATTAGATGTTTCGAATGCGGGATGAACTCCTAGCACCAGATCGCATGCGAGGAATTCAAGAGGAATTGGCGGCATTCTTTCTTAACCACGTGATCGATAAAGACGGAGAATACTATGTGGACCCTGTGTTCATATATAATTAGGGGATTATATTGTAAGAGTTCTTATATTGTATATATGTAGCCAGTAGCGTCGGATAGATATACGAAAACTTGTTGTTCGACCAATCTCTCGGAGAATGAGAGGTCGATGTCACTTCTCTCTGTGTGCATATGTTCATGACGATCTTCTGTTTCCTTCATTTATTCTTACTAGCTAGCGTGTCGAGTGCTCTCTATATGTATAGTACGTAGCGTCGACAAAGCATGGAGATAATAGAGGACACTTCTCTCTATTAATTAATTAGCTAGCTAACACAATATATGAAACACCTTAATTAACCATACAAAACCCTCAACACCCCCCTTTAGAAAAAAAACAAAAACCCTAGCCCTTGAACAGTTGACGCGTGGACGCCTATTGGTCCCGGTTGGTGCCACCAACTGGGACCAAAGGGCCTCCTGCCTGGGCTCGCCGCACCGGCCACGTGGAGGCCATCTGTCCCGGTTCGTGTAACAACCGGGACTAAAGGCCTAGGGCTTTAGTAACGGCCCTTTAGTCCTGGTTCGGAAACCGGGACAAATGGCCCTTTTTCTACTAGTGACCCTACAGCGGGAATACCCCATGTGTGTGCGGCAAGGAAGGCACCATAGGAAAGCACCAAAATAAAACATACAAGTCAAACCAATCAAGATCATCAATCATCGCAAAGGACAAAAGAAATCTAGTAAAACATCGTAGGATGGCAACACATCATTGGATAATAGTATGTGGCATAAAGGACCATGTTTAACTAGGGGATTACAGAGGGATGCAGGAGAGTGGACCGCCGAAAAGAGATGAGGGAGGTGATGAAGATGGTGATGTTGATGAAGACGATCACCGCAGAGATGGTTCCCCCGGCAGCCCACCGGTGCCACCTAGAGAGAGGGGAAGAGAAGGTCCCCCTCCGTCTTGCTCTTCAATGGCCTCCCCCTAGATGGGGACAGGTTCTCCCTCTGGTCCTTGCCCTCCATGGTGCCCGGATGGGCGAGAGCCCCTCTAAGATTGGACCCCTCTTTGTTTCTCTTCTGTTTCGTCACCCTGTTTCTAGCGGAAAACCATTTCTTATATGACCGGAGATCCGTAACTCCAATTGGACTGAAATTTTGAGAGGATTTTTATCTGGAAATTATATTTCTTGCAATGAAAGAAGGGCATGAACCGACCTATGACGTGCCCACAGGGCAGGGGGCGCGACCAGGGGTAGGTCGGGTCCTAGTGCCTTGTGGGGCTCTTGAGCTCCATCTTGCGTTGATTCTTCCTCCCAAAAATCACATATATTGCAAAATAAATCTCTGTAAAAATTTATCACGTTTGGAATTCGTTTGGTATGGTCTTTCTGCAAAACAAAACATATGTGAAAAACAGAAACTGACACTGGGCACTGGATCAATAAGTTAGTCCATAAAAATAATATAAAAGTGCACCAAAACCATATAAAACTCATGTATATATAGCATGAATACTTCATAAATTATAGACATGTTCAAGACGTATCAACATCCCCAAGCTTAATTCCTACTCGTCCTCGAGTAGGTAAATGATAAAAGAAATAATTTATGAAGTCTGAATACTAGCATAGTTCATAAGTTTGATCACTGAGAATTTCAAAGACTTTTTCTAGCATCATTATATATCATGAATAGTGGCTCTTCTCATAATACTTCTCATGATCAAGTAGCAACCTATTCACATGCTAAAGTATAGACCATAAACTTTGTTCAAAACCAAAAAACTATGTTCTTAGTCATCAAACAATTACAATTCATTTTATTTTGAGGAAGGTTCTATGTAAAACCTTTGTTTTAGCAAAGTCCACATACTCAACTATCATTTAGTCTTCCATAATTGCTGACACTTAAAGCATATTTTTAGGACAAATCATTTCAGCACATAGGAAGATAGGGGCTTAATGTTTCACCTCCCAACTTGTTTATCTTAGGGATAATGTCAACAATAATAACTCATGATCACCTATATTGAACTAGATATATGTGCCTAGATCATTCCCTACCACAAGATGCTTGCCCACTAGAGAATAAATAGAGCGGAAAAGGGAAGACATTACTGACTCTTGCATAAAACTAAATACAGAAAAGTAAAAGATGGTCCCTTCGTGGAGGGAAGCTGAGGTTGTCATTTGCTTTTTTTGGATGTGCAAGCTCTAAATGGAAAGGAACATCACTTTATATTGCCCTTTGTGATAGCAACTTTATTATGCAGTCCGTCGCTTTTATTTCTTCACCATCGAAAGTTCATACAAAGCTTATTTTCCCTTCTAATAAAAGATCATACATATTTAGGAGCAAATTTTTTTGTTTTTTGCACCGTTGACAACTTACTTGAAGGATCTTATTCATTCCATTGGAAGATATGGTGGACTCTCATGACAAGAAACTAGGTTTAAAAGTTGTTGGATGCACAAGTAGTATCTCTACTAAGTATGATTTTTTGCTAGCGAAATATCCTAAGCAAGCACCACATGTTAGAGGATCCATGACAATATAACTTCTCTATGAATATAAACAAGCATAACCCATTACGTTGTGTTCCTTGTCCAACGTCAACTACTTGATCAAGCTTGAAAATAATTATTGGGGGCTGACAATCAGAGAAGATGTCCAAGATAGTGTATTTATATGTGAAATTCTCTTCCTTTTATATTCATTCATGAATTGTTCAAGTGACCAATGTTGTGTTGGGTAACTTTCAGTAAATTTTACCAATTAGACTTTTTATATGTGAAGTCATCACTCCCCATGGGACATGAATATGAAGCATATATAATTTCAACTTTATGATATTCAATTCTTTCAATAATTTACACTTAGGATATAAGTAAGTAAAGAACGAGAGTGAATTTAGTCTTAGGATATAAGTGAAGATCAATGAGTAGTCAAACAATTAAGTAGCCATGTAAGGACTCTCTCCAGATAAATATTTCAGAACCAAGTATTTTATTTAAATATCAAACAAAATAAAATGAAATTTCAAGAATAGCACATATCATGCGAAGAAGCAAAAACTTAGGCTCAACCGAGACTAACCGATAGTTGTTGATGAATAAAGGTGGGATGCCTACCGGGGCATCCCCAAGCTTAGATGTGTGAGACTTCTTGGAATATTAACTAGGGACACCTTGGGCATCCCCAATCTTGAGCTCCGTGTCTCCTTAATTCCTCTCATCTCACAGTTTCCCTATTTCTTAAAACCTTCATCCACACAAAACTCAATAAGAACTCATGAGATAATTTAGTATAAATCAATGCAAAACCTTATCATTCTCTACTATAAAAAATTACTAAAATTATATTTGCACATTGCATACTAAATGCATCTTCATATTTAATATTCATATCCCTTTATAGAAACATTAAACAAGCAACTAAATGCAAACAATGCAAGAATAACATCAATCTGTCTAAAAAGAACAGTATGTAAAGGATGAAGAAGTACCCATACTTATTTAATTCAAAAAAGTCTGAAGATTTACCACACTGTAGATAATTTATCATAGTTTATTGTGTCAATATTTCAAGATTTTAACGTGCTCTGACTTTTCTAGGGAGTTCAATTAATAACGAAAAACTTTATATTTTGAAACAACAACTCATAAACGTGCCAACTAAGCATGGTGAAGGCTATGCTTGACACATTTTATTGAAATAAAAGATACAAAGCACTATTCTAAATAACAGCAAGCAAATCCAATTAAAATAAAATGACGCTCCAAGGAAAATACTCTAGAGGGTTTGGATATCAGACCTTTTGCCCCAATTAATTCCAGGAGGTGTGGTCAGTTTGCAATATGTTGATGACTCCATACTCTTTTAAAAAAATTATATCCATAAGGTGATAAATTTTAAATGTCTTTTGTCCTGTTTTGAAAAATCTCTCGGGGATGAACATTAATTTTCAGAAAAGTGATTTGATGACCATCAATGTGGACGAGGCAGTTGCTAAGGAATTTGATCGAAATTTTTGCTATAAACTTGGTTATTTTCCTATATATTGGGGGTGCCTCTACACAATGATAAACTTAAAAAATAAGACCCCAACCTATTATTGATAAGATTATAAAAAAAATTCTGCTTGGTTGGGGAGATTTCCTACATATAAGGGGAAGATTATTTTACTTTGTCCCTGTGTGATTAGCATCCCTGCATATCTTATGTATGTGATCAAAATTCCAAAAAGGGTGATCAATGCTATCAATTCCCAAATGTCCCACTTCTTTTGGGGGAATCTGGGTGATCAACAAAAATGGCCCACTTCTTTTGGCCAACTGGGTTTGATTTCTAGGAGGAAAGAATTTGGGGGGTTAGGGATCCCCAACCTAAAAGAATTCAATATGGCTTTGCTGGCTTCACGGGGGAAGAGATATTTTGATAAAACTGAAACATATTGGGAAAAAATTCATTTTCCATAAATACAAAGTGCATTCACCTAATATCCTCTAGGAAAAAGTTGTAGTGAGCTCTACCTTCTGTAAGACTGTCACCTAGGCCTTATCTGCAGCCAAA